>NW_015114114.1:170772-195534 GCF_001443285.1 Poecilia latipinna
ATAGAAATATATATATATTTGTCTATATATATATATATATATATATATATATATATATATATATATATATATATATATATATATATATAAAATCCCCTTTAATTTGATTTGTCTTTATAAAATTCAGTGAAAATAGCATAGCCTTCAGATCTAGACAGTCTCAGAACTAAATCCAGTTGGGACTTTTGGCGTTTGCATGCTGTCCATCCAATCTGACTGAGCTTGAGGTATTTTGTAACAGAAAACTGGGTAAAAATTTCAAGATGTACAAACTCAGCTGGGACTGCAGTGAAGATTCATTCTAAAAACTTTGGGTGCTGAATGCCAAATCCCACCTTTTATGCACCAATTTATGTCGGTCCATTGAAAAATTCCTATAAAGCAAATTGTTTTAAGTTGTCATAATGTGAATGACTTGAAGGTGTATGAATTCAGATTTTAGATTTTTAGATATTATTTTTCTGTTTTCTGTTTTAGCCATGAAGCTGATGACGGGGTTGGTGGACGTGGCTGTGGCGGTATCAGTTCAGCTGCAGACCACACAGCGGCAATGCGACATCGAGAACAGCAAGAGTCCACGTGACCGAGGCTCAGACCGACTGGAGGAACTGAAGACTGCCGTCAGAGAGGTAAAACACTCAAACGCTGACTTAGCTGTAGAATATGACATTGTTAGATTGTGAAGACTTTGAAATCAGTAATGATTTTTACCACAGAAGAAAGGTTCTGATGTGCCGTTGCACAGACTTATCTGCTTAATAAACTCAGCTTCTATGTAGCAAAATGAAATTGACCTGAGTGCTGTTTTCATTGTTCTTCACAGAAGCTTCAAAAATCACACAAACTGATTAAAATTTGTTCAGAAGTACTGTTTAATCTAACTGTACCACTGGAGTCATGTCATCACATTAGACCATAATCTGTTTGTTTTTCTAAATGTTTTGAATATTTAACATTAATGTTAATGTCATTAAAGAGCTCAAGTGGTATAAATAACAAAATTCTAAAAGCTCATCACAGGATCTGCAGCAGAGTTCTGCTGATGTTCATATGAATGTGAATGCCTGACCAATTGGAAAGAGGCTGCACTAGTTTTAGTTTTAGGGGAACAAAGCAAGAAGGAAACCTCTTCTCTTGGAGGATTTTTTTTTTTCATTTCAAAGATGAATAAAAGATAATACTAGATATCAGTTTGTCAATATCAACTGTTAAGGAGTTTTAATGTAGAGGAAAATGTGATAACATTCTGATTGTAATCGTATTGTAAAATGTGATTCTGCTCTAGCTTTGAAATTCATATCTTAAAGATTAATAATAAAAAAAGTAATTGTGTTACTTCACATAATTTTTTTATCTCAATCCTGATTCTGAATTCTGTGAAACATCTATGATCTTTGGTCCTGGGAATTAAACTCTGTTTTTAAAGCTAATAGTTCTATGAGCAGGGGGAATGTTTAAGCAATATAGTATAACGGTAGTAGAGAAGTAAACCTGGGAGTCCTGCATTACTCTGTATTTGATGTCTCTGTGTGTGTTCATATCTATGTTTTATGTTTTTGATGTAGCTGCAGGAGAACCGAGAGGAACTCTCATTCATGATGAACGCCACCTTCCGTGGCGTCTTTGTGCACCGCTACCGTGACCGACTGGCAGACATCCGTGCTGCGTGTATTGAGGAGTTGGGACTTTGGCTGAAAACGGATCCTGATAACTTCCTCAATGACAGATGCTTGAAATATCTGGGATGGACGTTGCATGACAAGGTAAACACAGATGTGGTGAAACAGAAGATGGAACATGGGTTTTCTCTTCGTTCCAGAGGCATTTTAGATGATCAGGCATTGAAGATGTCTGTCTTGAGCTCCCTACTGGCCAAAAAGCAGAAGCAATAAAAAATATTTTGTTCAACTTTTGACTGCAGATAGGCAGAGACAACACAAGGCCAGTTCTTTGTTTCAAAGTAATCTCTATCCACACTCCAGCGACTTTTCCTTGGAGTTTTCTTTGGCAGTGTTTCATCTATTCATCAAGATTTCTTTTTTTAGCCTATTTTGTGAGAATCATGTACACAAAGAGAAACAGCTTTTCAGAACAGACTTCCCTGAGCGTATGCGCAGGATGCAGGAAAGCACGTTACTGTACTTTTGTTTTATATTTTCCTGCAGCAAAGTCCAGTGCGTCTGCAGTGTGTGCGTGCCCTGCAGGGTCTGTACCAGGAGAAGGAGTTCATTGGCCGCCTGGAGCTTTTCACCAGCAGATTTAAAGTGAGCCATCCCTCTGGATTGGACTCGCGCCTCAGTTAATGCCTGTTTTCTTCCCCTGTTCTTCCCCCCCAGTCTGCATCTGTCTTTTCTGTCTGCTTCTTTTCTCAACATCTGTCTCCCATCTATTGTTTGCGCGTTTTGTTTTGTCTCTACTTTGTAGCCTGTCTGTGTTTCTCCACCCATCCTTTGGTGCCTTCTCTCTGTATTTTAATGCCTATTCATTTTTTTTTATTTTTTTTTTTTGTCTTTGCACCACTTCTGTTTGTTGGTATGGTCCCATCCTTTGTCTGGGCTTGTGCCTGGTTGTGTTAATTGCCGTCAATTACCCATAGATAATAAGCCCTTCTCAAATACATGAAAACCCTCTTAAGCCACATGTGCTGCTGCAGATAAATGGTCTTTTTTCTGTCATGGCTTACATCCTAATCAGCGAGTAAGTGTGTGTGTGTGTGTGCGTGTGTGTGTGTGTGTGTGTGTGTGTGCATTTATGCATATTATTTACCAGTTTGTTTGACTGCTGGCACGATTGTACGTTTATCTCTGTGTGTGTGTATTGCGGTGCATAACTGAATTTCTGTGTGCTCAGGAAAGGATTCTCAGCATGGTGCTGGACAAAGACCCAGACGTGGCAGTGGAAGTGGTCAATCTGTTGCTGATGATCCAACAGTGAGGGCTTTCTCTGTCTCTGAGGGTTTCTTTGTTGATGTAACGCAGGAATATTTTTAGCAGATTAAATAAAAAAAAAAAAGACAGAGGATGCCATCTTCATTTAAATTGTTTAGAGTTTTAATTCTGATCTTCAATAAAAACAGCTACAATGATCAGTTTTTTTACAGAGGATTAATCAAAATTTCACATTTGCTGCCCATATTTTTATTTTTATTTTTTTAACACATCTGATTTTGGAGGCAAGCCAAGTCCCCCCACATCCCACCTCATAATACATAACTGAAGAATCTGTTATCAGAATCTGATGTTTTTGTCCAGGAGCTACACAATCAGAGCTTTGCAGGTCCATATAAGGGTGATGGCTTCATAATGTCCTTTTAAAAGCAAAACTCTGAGCAGTCATAACAAGATTTCTAACCATTTACAAAAATGTGGGATTATTTCAGTAATGAGAAAGATAAGCACCTTTTAGGTTTATAGTTGTTGGCTTTATTTTATGTACAGTCCCTCACAAAAGTAGAATAGAGTAGAAATAGCCTTTGTTGTTGCACAGTGAGAAAATTCAGGTGTAATATAGGTGAAGTGACAAGTGTTTGAGTCACACAGAGATAAAAGTATAAAATATGCAAAACAAAATACATTAAGAGTAATGTACAGTCAGGCAAAATTATAATATAAAAAACTGAAATTGTGTAATGCAATCCAAGAAATATGCAACTGAGTAGAGGTGGATGATATTTTAAAAAAAGTTAATAAAATGAGCATGTATATTTATTTGTGCATTAAAAACAGACTACTTACAATTTGTGAAAAATAAAACTACCAACAGAAATGTTGTTAAATGAGTAAAACTGCAAATACCAGTAGGGATGTAAACACAGGTTCTCTAGTAATGTTCCTTTGTGCACTTAGGATGTAGATTGTTGAATCTGAAGAGCACAAAGGACGATTGGACTCTTGGCTGTTTCTGTGATTAATCATCTTGTCCAGCCTGTCAGCTCAGGTGGACGGCCGTGTTTTGGTATCTTCGATTTTGGGATGATTAAACAATTCTTTGTGGGACATTTTAAGGTTTTGAATCTATTTTGGACTCTAACCCTGCTTGAAACTTTTCCACAGCTTAATTTTTAACTTATTCTTATCTGATGTGTTCCTATTTACTATTTTGTCGACTTCTGCTGGGAGTTGCTTGCACTGGTTTTTATTTAGGGGCATTAAAATATATAGAGATAAAATTAAAAGCATATAAGTTGTATATGAAAAAAATAAAACCCATGTCTCCGTCCACTTACTTCCACTTTATAAATATGAACTATTTTATGTTGTGCTATCACATGGATCATGTTAAAGTTTTACATTCTGACATGTAAATACTTTTCCAAGACAAAGGTTTTATTTTAAGAGTTTAGACTTTTATCCTACATTGTGCATTGTTGAATGACTTTTCTTTTGACTCATTGATTAAATGTTTTGGAATTGACTGCGTTGCCCGTTTGTTTTGACACTTGCAGCAGCACAGAAGACGACTTGATGGAGGAGGAGTCCGGCCACATCTACCCCCTGGTTTACGCTTCGCACCGAGGCCTGGCGTCTGCAGCCGGAGCCTTCCTCTGCCACAAGTATGTTCCATGTCGCAAGAATCATTAACTCCTGCTGATTCCACAGTATTGGCATTGAAAGTAGTTCTTCTTTTTTAAACAGTTCATCTTTGAATACGTTCTTCATTTTCCTTTTAGTAAATACAATTTACTAGTTTGTTTATGTGTGACAGGCTGAAACGTGTGGTTACTACTCAAAGCCAGGATGACGACGATAAAAGCAACAACGCAGTGTTTTTTCAAATACTCATCTCCTTCTACATCCAGAGTGAGGTAGCCATTTTGTTTTTGTGATCTCTCAATTTCTGTCACTTGCTTCTCCTGAACTGATGTTCTCGAGGTGTTTTTTTCAGTTCCTTTTCCCCCTTCATAGATCCCATATTTTCTTATTTTTGTAATTGAAGTCACAATGTTGTATTTTAAAACATTGGAGAGGTTTAATCTGAATTGTTTATGCAACAGTTCCATGAGCATGGTGCGTACCTGGTGGACAGTCTGTGGACTGTGGCCGGCTCTGAGCTTAGAGACTGGGACACCATGACAACTTTACTGTTGCAGGATTCTGGTGAGGAGTGTTAAGGGTGTGAGTGACTCAAGTTGTATGTGCAAAGTTACTTTTAACTCCATGCATCATTTCTATTTTGATTTTACATTCTTATTTTTAATACCTGTTTTGGGAGGTCATCTCTTTTCATCTTTTCGTCTTTGCCTTCCTTTTTGCCAGGTCTGATGTATGAGGAGGAGGGGGCGCTCCTGGAGATCATGATATGTGCCATCAGACAGGCAGCTGAGGCAACGCCACCAGCTGGGAGAAGTCAGGGCAAAAAGGTGTGAATAAATGTTTGCAATAGCTTTATTATTTGGTTTTCACAATCTAGTTTTGAAGCGAACTAAAATTCTAGATGTTTTCCGCACTGTGTTCACTCAAACACAAACAAAAATTGTGGTTACATTTTGTCTCCTCTGAACTTTTTTTTGACACATATTAGGTCCTGAGTATGAAGCTGAAGAAGATTCAGGAACAAGACAGGACTCGCATTACCACGCATTTCATCCCTGTGCTCCCGCAGCTGCTTTCCAAGGTGAACGGCTGAACTCATTTACGATACTTTGTTTTTATGTACCCTAATAGAACATTGTTTTAATGTAAAACTTTAATCTGCCTGCAGTACTCAGCTGATGTAGAGAAGATGAGCCTTCTCCTCAGAGCTCCTCTTTACTTTGATCTGGACATGTACAGCAGCACTCAGTGGCTTGAAAAGGTAAGGAAGAGGTCACAAACGGCCTCACCAGATTTGTGAAGCCATGTTTCATTTTCTTGATCCATCCTTGTTTCTCTCAGCATCTGGACCTGCTGCTGTCCCAGATATGCACCATCGTGAAGAAGCATACGGACGCTGCTGTGCTGCAGGCCTGTGCCCTGCTGGTCAGCACCCTCTGCTCAGAGAGCCACACCTTCTCCTCCCGTGCACACCTGGTCTTCAGTCAGCTGATGGACGAGCTGACCGAATGCTTCAACTCCTACCTGAGCGACTTACTGCAGGTTCGAAAATCTCTCTGAGAAGCCCACATACCATGAGGTGCGGCTTTATAAGCACCTCTATGTTTCGAAAAAGTGAAGATAATTAAGAAGAGCAGACTGGCTCTTATTTCCTCTTTCAGCCTTTCAGTCGGTGTGTTTTATTACTTAGGGTGCAGCAGATGAGGATGGAGTATACAATGCAGCTTCAGCCTTGAAAAGGATTGCTGCCTTGTGCAGGTGAGCTCGTATGATAGATAAGCTTTGTATTGACGATGCTTTTCATTAGAGATGCATTTGACTCTAAGCTTTGTGTGTTTTCAGTGCCAAGGACCCGACTAGATGGGAGCTGCTTGATTCCTGCATGGAGCTGCTGAAAAACAGGATAGAATCCTTGGATTTTGACACTGAGGTTTAAAGCAACATTTTATCTGATGATATAAAGGTTGTTCAGGTTGATTAGGATTTTACCTCATGAGAACGATGAGAGTAAGGCAGTGTAATGAAATGTCAGATATGGCATGTATGTCATAACTTCAAAGCCCTACAATCAAAATTAATAATAAGGTTGACTTGTTTTTTTCCTCTATGTTCCATTTGAGACATGTTCTTTCAAGTCTGAAGGAGTTGCAGGAAGTCTCTTTTTTTTTTTTTTTTTTTTTTTATTTTAAAAAATCTCAGCAGAAGTTATTTTCGACTTGTTTCTGTGTGATTTCAGCTCTTGGTGGCGGCTCTGAAGTGTGCAGCTTTTCACCTCATGTGGGCAAAATTGAATGCAGTCAACCTGAATCCAGCCGAGGTGCTTGTTTCTGTTTTTAAATAGAATTTACTCTGATTTAAGTCTAGCACTTTTCCTTTTACATGCAGCCTTTATTCTGACAGTATCTGCATTAATTTAAGCCAAATAACATGGTGCAGATTACGACACAGCCAGTTTCAGTCTGTTAGTGGAGACCTTGGCTGTTTGTAGAGCCATTATGTGTCAAAACAATTCATCAGATATTTTACCAGCAAGCAAATCATGCAAAAAAATCTTTAAAAGTCTGAAATCACAGGATCATTTTATATACCCTGACTATGAATTAACTCATTCGTTATTGCATAATCCAACTCGTGTTTCATCTCTAATCTTTACGTCTTTTCGCTCTCGTTAAAGACAAAAGCATTCAATATTATGCACCTTAGTTAATTGTCTGAGCTGACATTTTCCGATGTTGCTCAAATATGCAAGTTTTTCTCACTTGAAATACTTCCTCAAAAATACATCAATCATTAATTAATTGTTACTCACAAGCAAATATCTTTGAATTAGCACTTCCTACTTTGACTTTCCTGATGCTGAAGATAGAGAGTCCAGTGACGGAGACATTTATGTTTAACAGTTATTTCACTGTTTAACTATAATGTTTTATAATTACAATCTTTCTTCCTCTGTTGTTGAACCTCTATTTCTCAACTTTTTTCCCAGGATGACTTAACGCATCTTAGGAAAAAGGTGCGTTTGTTTTGCAGAATCTGCCAGACTTGTTTGTCTCTGGACCAGACTGAGATAAGGGATCAGGTAAAAGCTTGATGAAAATGAGCATCATCCTTTGTGCTGACTGCATAGCCAGAAAATAAAGTTAAAACACTTCAACTTTAATAGAAATTGTCAATAAAAGGTATTGACTAAATCTAAATCAATGGCCAATTCCGATCTACTGATATTGGTGTGTTTGTGGATCTTGAATTTTACTTGGTAAAACTAGAACCTGAAAAAGTCAATTTTCTGTTTATCTTCCCTTCCTTAAGGCATTTGAGCTGCTGTGTGACCTGCTGCTGCTGTATGGAGCGGTTTCTGTCCGCGGTGAGCCGGTCCTCCGGGCGCTGGTTCACCTGCCGTCCGACTCTCTGCGCGCTGAGTTGGCGTCTTTTCTCCTGGACTACGTCTTCAACGACAGCGAAAACATCGATCTTGATGGTACTTCTATACCAACTCGTATCACAGTGCCAGCTCGGACCTGTGACAGTTCCAGCAGCAGTTTAAGTGAAAAAGAAGACTATTTTCTCAGATCAGCCTTTGCACATTTTTCACTTTTTCATGTTTTCTTTCATCATATTCCTCCCAACACCAGTAGATTCTAGGGTGGAATATATTTATGTGCTGTTTGTTTCTGCCTGAATCCTCTAATCAGAAAAATAGCCTTGCATAATCTTATATTATATGCCTTTTTTTTTTTAATGTTATCTAACCCTAGCTCTCGGATTTTTAGATGAAGACTTGGAGAAGAAGGTGGCTCTTCTTCAGAAGAAACGCAACCAGCTGGGTGGCTACTGTAAGCTGGTCCTCTACGGCGTCCTGGACCTGTCTGCTGCCACCAATGTCTTCAAGCACTACAGCAAGGTGGAGTAATAATCTTTGTTATGCGTGCTCAGCTTGGCTGAGTGCTTTGCCTTTTTAGTCCTGAATCGTTCTTGGATGAATTAGCGAGATTTGGAAAGCCTACTAAAACTAATTAATATCGAAGAGGATGTGTGGAAAGTGGAGGAAGGTGATAAAATTTGTTTTGGAACAAGCGAGGTGCAGAAGATGAGTCATGGAGAACAGCGGCTAAAACAAGCATCCATGACGTGAACGGAGTGGATTATTTGCACCGTCAGACACTTACAATTAAAGTGCATTGACATTTTGTCATGTCTGATTTCTTGCAGTATTTTAAAGACTTTGGTGACATCATAAAGGAGACTGTGAGCAAGAGCAAACTCATCAACCCCATACAGAGTGCCAAGATCGTGTGCCTCAGCCTGCAGCAGGTGTGCTCCTCATTCCACTGCTATATAGGGTGGGAGTAGTTGGCAGCATGTGTACAGAAAGAAAAAAGTCAAACAAAGATTGTGTGTGATGAAAGATGTGCACACTGTACTGATTTGTGCCCATTTAGGAAACTAAAAACAGTTGATACTGAACATGTAGTATTGTTTCTATTACAGAAAATCTCTTTTCTTTGCAGACTAATATCTAATACCTTAATGTGGTAGAAATGTGATATTAGATGCACCAATCAGAAGTTTAGAGGCAGGTCTCCAGTCACCATTTTCATAAAGCTCTGATCTGCCTTTACTGGTTTTTAGATGATTCTGAATCATCTTGATGGACCATAGCATTTGAATTATTTTTTGTTTGCACCTTCTCTATGAACTGTAAATTAACTTCTTTTTAAGAGGTGTCTTTTGCCAAATAAAATAATGTTGTTGTTTTTTTACAAAAACTGCCCAAAATTACCGAGCTGCAACATGGATAATCTACAAATACAGTAAAACTTTCCAGGTATTTAAACTGGTAAAAAATAATTGTAGCACATCTCATATATAAGAAGCATTTTAGCTCACTAATGGTTTTTTTTTTATTTATTTTTTTATTTATTGTTTCAAAAATAAATAACAGGTGTCAGACGTAATATTTGAGAGGGAAAAGCTCTTATTTATGCTCATGTGAATTGTTAAATCATTTATTTGTTCACTGTAATTGTACAGGAGTGTGAGTAAAGCTTTTATTTTGTAGTAGGTTAGAATATTTTTTATTAGGAGAAGCAACTTCATGCAGAGTGAGGGAGAGCAGTCTGTTACACAACTCTGCAGAATGTCTCTATTGTTTCAAACAGAAGATGACTAATGGGTTGACATTTTAAACTGCCTGTTCCATCATAATTAGTGTGATTAGACCGGTTAGCATTATTGCTAGAGGGTCCATGTGTACTTTTACAATAGAGTAAATGGATAATTAACTATAATAATCCAAAAATTGTCATCATCTCCTAATCCAACTTCTTCCTCAGGAGAAATAATGAAGTCTCTTCAAAACAAAATTCAAACCTCTAGTTTAGTAGAATTATAGCCATTTTTTGAATCACACTTGTTATTTATTCAGCCAAACTGAAAGCCGGTGCACCGTGTCTGTGTATTCCTGCAGACACATTAAAGGTTTCACTATGGAGTGTGTTTATGTAAAGTCATGCCTGTGTGTGCTCAGCTGTTCTCCGAGATGCTTACGGAGGGCCACGACCAGCAGGATTTCACCGAGATTAGAGAGTTGGCTCGAAAGCTGGCCATGAGCTTTGGCGTCGATCTGCGTCGTTCCCGCAAACAACTGGTGGCCCTGCACCTGTTAGTAACACATTTCTCTAACACACGCTATTTCTCTTAGCTTTATAATGCTCTAAAGCAGATTTCAACATGTTAACTTGAATATTTGAACAGTTTTAAGCATGGTATCCTGAGGAGTAAATTTTTTTATGGAGTTGCTTTTTAGTTTGTGCAATAATCTCTAAAATGTTTTTCTTGTCAGGGACGGGATCCGTTTTGCATTTCGTGTGCCGGAGGAAGGAGAGGAGTGTCCAAACGTGGCGTTCCTAGAAATCCTCAGCGAGTTCAGCTTCAAGTTGCTTCCACAGGACTGCGCCCAGCTGTGAGAACCCCGAAGGACCAACAAGCATTCATACAAACTTAATTACTCTCAAATCTAACAAAGTCTGTCTGCGTATCATTCTATGCTGTTAATTGGGAGTTTCAGGAATTTGAATTGTGCTTAGGCTGATTCTGCTCTCTCTTCAAAAACGTTTTGTTTTATACAGCCTTCCTGCTGAGAGCAGTTATTTCTGTTTGGAACAACAGGTGAATTCATGCAGTGTGTGAGACAGCATGTGTTGTAAAACAAGGTTTTATTGATTTATAAAGGCTAAATTTCACGTGACCCTCAGTCTAAGTTTTCCCTCAGTAACAACTTCCACACCAAAGAGTGATGTTTTCATTGTGACCTGGTAGTTGTCAGGAATGATGCATCCACTTAAAAGAAAAATATTCGTTTTTGTTTTTTGTTTTTTTACCAGCTTTTCACTAGTCAGGATGGGCGAAGCTGAAATGTCTGCTTATAAGCAAAGAACAAAATAAAACCCTTTTTTCTCACCTTAACTCCCACGTTCCAAGTTTGGCTCCATTGGTTTCAGGTTTAGACTTACTGCTCCTCTTGTTTATCTTAAATCTGCCCTCTTGCCGAAATCAGATCAGACATTCAACAAAGAGTCTTCTAGTCTTTGTCCTTGAATCCTGTCGCTCTTTCATTCCCTCCCAGAGCCCAGTTTCTGAAATCTGAGTGTCCCAGTGCTGCCCTCTCCTGGCCGTCAGTTAAACTGTATCGCCGTTCTTTGGAGTCTCGCACCTCCAAGTACAAAGATCCAGACGAGGAAAGCAAAGCCGACTCCTCCCTTCACACACCTGTGACCAAACGCAAAAGGATAACAGCTCAGGGTGACACTGACTTATTTTTTTAACAGTAGTATTTAAAGAGCAAATGTTTTTTGTAATAAAGCAGTCATAAAATGCTTGTTGGTAGACTCTTTTACTTGTCGTTTGTCTTATCCAGGTTCAGCGTCTAGCACTGCCAGAGGTTCACTGTTGGAGAGCAGCAGCATCCAGAGCCACCTTCACACTCCGGCCCTCACTTCGACCGTCCTGAAACATAGACCCAAACGGGCGACTGCCAAGAAGCCCACGGCCACAGTGTCGGACAGTGGGAGCGTCCTGACTGAGCTGGAGTCGGAGGATGAGTTCTCCTGCGGGTGAGTTGGATTTTATTATCACAACATCTGCAGCGTTCACCACGTCTGTGTCAGATTGCTGGGAGTTACAGTTGGACGTCTGCCAAAAGCTGCAATTTGGTTTCAGTAAATGACTACCAGGCTCTTTCCTGACCAACAGCAGACCGGTCTGCCCTCCTTTCTAATTTAATAATAATGTTTCCAGGCAAAAAGGAAAGTGGATATTGAAATAAACCAGGCTGTATGGAATATGGAAATTAGGTTACAAATTCCAGTTGGGTTTTTTTTTGTTGCTCCTGCAGGTCCAACATGCGAAAGGTAAAGCCAGCCAAACGTGGAAAAGCTTCTTCTGTGCAGACGTCTGCGCAGCAGGAAGATCTGGATTCTCACCTCAATTTGTAAGGCTGACTGATGTTTGTTTATTTTTGAAAATTTTGTTTTCAGCCATGGAAAAATAATGATTCCTGTTATTGTTACCCAGGCTTTCACTGATTGAGGATGACATTTCAAAAAGGGCTGGGAGCGACATTTCAGGAGAAGAGGAGCCTGAGATAGAAGATTACGAAAGTGACAAAGGATCTGAATTTACACTGGTAAAAACATCAATGTTTTGTAAATAAGTAAAACTTATGTCTTTAGGGTCTTTTCACACCTGAAATCTGGTGCCCTCTGTTAGTTTGGAGTCCAAAACTAACATTTGCTACATTTTCAGCTGGTGCAATTCGCTTTCACACCGCCTTCTGTCGAACGAACCAAATCCTTCAAAAGTGGCATCAAATTTTAGCAGCTGTACGATTTCTCCTTTGTTTCTGGTAAAAGACCACGAGCCATTTTTCCCTCTAGCACTAGACTCACACATTTGTTTTGGTTATATTTACCCAGAATGCTATGCGCTGTAGTCTGCTTCTTACATTCGCATTCGAAATACACCAAAGTTCACTTCAATAAACCGATACCTTGGTTTTTAAACTGTCTGTCACTAGAGGACCAAAATTTGGTTCCTCTAGTGACAGGGGTGTCAAACTCCAGTCCTCAAGGGCCTCTGTCCTGCAACTTTTAGATGTGCCTCTGCTGCACCACACCTGAAAATAATAATTAGGTCACTAGCAAGGCTCAGGAGAACCGATCTACACAGGGAGGAGGTAATTAAGCCATTTCATTCCACTGTTTTTTACCTGTGGCACATCTAAACACTGCAGGACAGCGGCCCTTGAGGACTGGAGTTTGACACCCCTGTCATTGTGAATGACAACCTGAGACCAACAGGTTAAACGGACCATATTTTGCTTTTCTTGGGTCCACATCAGAGTTTGAATATGCATTCACACTTCCCCAAATGAACCAGAGTTTGACTATAGTGGAGTAAACGGGGCTGGTGTTGCTGCACTTTAAGTATGTGCAAGTAGAATGGAAGATAGTCTGCTTGAGCTAAACGCCATGGTGCTGCCCTCAAACTTATTACAACACAGATTAAAGCACCGATTTTCAGGAGGGTTTGCGTCTCTTTCTAATGCTTAAAAACATGATGTAGAATATCCCTCTGAGGTTAGAACTCTTCTTCTAGCACCATATTACAGCAACTTGTTTTTGCTGCTTTAGTTTGTCTAGAAGTGGAGAAAAGGGCAGGCACCTCAAAATTTCACCCAGACTCAGTGGTACTGGTTGCCTGGAAACCAAAAAGAAGCAGCACATCTTTCCAAGCTGCAGTGTGAAAGAAGAGTAAAGCTTTCTGCTAAAGAAAAGCCCTTATATTATCTGATGCAGAGGAGGAGGAGAAGTGGCGGTGAGCAATATTATTGTAAATTCACAAGAGTCGAGGCACTTTCAGCTCTTGTGTCTAAATAAATGAAGAGCAGTGTCAGTTTGCCTGTGGCACTTCTAACAAATAGAATGAAACAAAAACAACTTCAGCCAACAGTAATCAGATCTGGAAAGCTATCTTTCCAGATAGAGCTGTGCTAAACCTAAAATTATTATGACTTGGACAGAGGATTGGATTCTTTGCAGAGTGTGTGGAGTACTGTTTGCTTGGAAATGAGGAGAATCTGCATCTGATAACTTTTTTTTTTCCCCCTACAGCCATCAACGCGTCACACCTCAGCCAGCATCCTTGATCAGCTCTTTGACTGAGAACAGTTTAAGTTCATCTCAGCATTTCTGCTTGTTCTGAGTTTGCACCAATCATTTCTGTGGGAAAAAAAAACATAGTTTTTCCAAAATTTGTGAATCATACCTGCTAAAGTTTGATTCTGATTACTATTTTTAAAATGTAGAAAATGTTCAGACTACATTTTTAGCTAGATCACTGTCTGCCAACAGTAAGCTAAAAGTTTTCACCTATTTTGTCGTTACTGCCACTTCTTTGTTCAGCACTTTTGTTAAATAAAATATGATTAATGTTACCAACTTGTGCTGAATGTTTCTGAAAAGTTGCTTGACAGGTGACGCAAATATATTTCCAAACATTATTTTAAAAAAGTCGCTGCTGTTTTTGTTCATTAAACATTCTTATTATAGTTTTGTATTCAACTGAGGACAATTCAATTGAATTTTCCAAAAGTTGTTGAATTCATCTAAATGAACTTCTCACATTTTTGTTGTTTTAGTTTAGATATAAAAAACCCCCAAGGGGACAGTTTAATGTTTTATGATAAACTACATTTTGGCAAAAATCATAAATGAATGCAAAAGAAAAGTGTGAATTTATTGAGTTCAAGCTATATTTACTATATAGATGTAACCCAGTTTTCAAGATCAGTTGTCCTATCGGAGGCATATTTGTGTATCAAATCCTATTATCACATTTCGCGCCTGTTCCTGTGGTCATGTGACACTATACCTCCTGCAACTTTCGCGCCATTGCTAAAGCCCGCCCCCTACCGCCGAAAGACGCGACGCGATTGGCTGCTGTGGATGTCAGAGTGGCGCCAGTTCTTGCACAGCGACCGGGGAGACGTGCTGGCTGCATGTGAATGAATTCAGGGCTGTGGTGTTAGAAAAGCAGTCAAATTAACACATTAAGCTGCACTTTTACTCGGTTACAACTGAAGAGTATTGGAGTCTCATTTCACTTGACGCTCAACGCTACAAGACATGGCTCGTAAGGATTATGAGGCAGAGAAAGGTAAATACTTGTAGATCTTACAGCAACAAGTTGGCCCGTAATGACTAACTCCTTAAAAGATGCTTAAAAATGTAAAATAAATGTATGACTACGTGAAATGGAAAAGTATTGTTTAAATTAGTTGGAGGTGTAAACATAATTTTGAAATGACGTTTACAGCAGAGCTCTTATCAAATACTGTTGGTTTGTATAAATGTGTATGAATCTGGTTTTATAACGGGCGCAGTAAGAGAATGGTGTTTTTCATAAACTTTTCAGAGCTTTTTTTTTGCCAGCGCTGTTGTAAGTAAGCAGTAAGCATTGTCTGTGAGCTTGTGACTGCTCGGTGACCCGGATGGATCCTTAAACAAAGGAGCAGGCGCCACTGAGCGGCCACATGTCCCACCATAACTACGTTTTCAACGGAATTTGGTCGTACAATAGTCAGTGTTCGTGGAAAGGTTGCCATCTTACTTGGGGAATTCTTTCATGGTTTCGTTTGAAAACACAAATTCTGTGTAAGGGCTCTTGAATAAAAGTGCTGCTGCAACGTTTGTGAATCAAATACACGCGTTGACTTGTTAACTTTACAAATGGCTTATCTAGGAAGGATTTAAATATGCGAGTCAACAGGCTTACGACTTATAAGTGTCACGAAACACGATTTTCGGGGATTTTTAGGAGCCAGCAGTACATTTCCCTGAACAAACATTGATAACCGAATGTTTTGCCTGCCTGGCTAACCATTGAGCTAGCTCTTGCACTGATGTTCAATGAGCCATTTTGTATTTAGCGCTGCCTTTGCTGACGGCTTGGTTTGAATCAGCTGCTGAGTTTAACGCTGACTTTCTATTCATCATAAAGGTCGATTCATGGTTGTTTCTAGCTTCGGAAATACTGTTTTTTCTTTTTGTTTGTTTTTTGGCTTTATATTTTAATTCCATTTGTGTGTGTGAAACAAGACGCACAACCTGTTTTGCTAAACCTCAAAAAAACGACAATGACTCTGAAGTTGGCGTCCGATTGGAATCTTCCGGTTTTGCACAACTTTAAAGGGCTATTTCACAGTTTTCACGTAGTCTGAACTCTGGTCAGCTCAAGTTTCACATCTCAGAAGCTAACAATGATCAATCCTGCTCTGAACCTTTCTATACTACCTGCAGTTTCTTCATAGATTATGAAACCAATTACTCTAAGCGTTATCAGCATGACATTGGTCAGCTTACTAGTTATGTGTGAGGAAATGTGGTTCAGATATCCATTTACTTAAGTGCTGGTTTGTTTCTCTCAGAAGTTGAGCATTTGAAATGTTCCAGTCTCTAAATGTAGTTGAAGGAAATATTTATATTATGGTAGTGGTCTCAGTTTTGCCAGCTGACCCTTATGAAATACAAGATTGTCTGATGAAATCAAAAATCACTGGGATATCACAAATCACAAATGGACAAAAGATGCTGCTAACTTAAGTTTTGCTAATAATAATTGCCCTTGAAATTGATCTCCTGACCATCTTGGTTTATTTGACTTTGGCCATAGAAATTGTTATTTTGGTCCACCTTTATTCCAAGCTACTTACTGATTTCTTAAAGATATTTTTTGTATGTGAAACTGTGAATTTACATGACAAAATCAAGAAACTAATTTTGAACTTAATTCATATTTTACTTTACATTTAAGTTACTTTATTAAACTGTACTCTTATTGGATGTTGCACATCTGAGGCAAATCCAACAGACCAAATAATGCAGTACAAATTTAAAAATTTTTAAATCGGTTGCTTTGTGAAATAAAATAAAAAATGTGACAATTTTACTTTTTAAATTGACTTGCTTTGTTAAATAGGGTCCAGCTTCAAAATTTAGGTGAGTCATGTCTGGAGGAAATATTCTAAACAGATTAAACATATTGAAAACAAAGTTTTGTAATTTGTAAAACCTTCATAATGTGACAACAAAAAAGGCAAGTTGTGCCATTTTTATTTTTTTTAGATAATATAAGGTGTGTGTGTGGCAAGTTTTCTATCTTCAATTAAAACTCATTTTCACATTGGTAGGTAGACATGCAAGTTTCTTTTTGTTGAATTTAACAGGATTCACAACTGAACCAGTATATAATCTTTTAGTTTAGGTTTACCGAGGCTAAAGGTTTAGGTTTTGAACTACAACTGATCACGCAACCCAAAAATAGTGGAAAAGCCCTTTATTAAAGTAACGCTGACTTAAGCAAAGTAAACTACCTTGTTGGTAATTCAATTTAAGCTTCGACTTAAATTAATAGCTTAGAGACTCGTTGGTGCCTAAACCGAAGAGTACATGAGTCGTCTGAATTTAAGCAGCAACATCTAACTACAGCAAGTTAAACTTTAAGCCAACGGTCAGAAAGCTCCGGCGTTAAATATTAAATCAGCGCATCGTCGCTGTTTGGTGCGGTGCTTTGTAACGGCAGCGCGGTTCTGCTTCTGGGTACAACCCGCAGCTAACCTCGGCTAACATTAGAAGATGGCTGGCCGAGGTCTGAAAACAACAACCGGGACTGTTTTTACGTGCGGAGGAATCGCGGAGGGATACCCCAGTGACGGGGCACAAAAGCCATGTGCTGCTTTGTTTACAATAACATCCTCGAACATGGAAATTAACCAGCAGCGCTGCGAATTTTCTCCCGCGGCGTCAAAGTAAGTGGAGTATATTTAAGTGCTATTCTAATAGGAGTTTGGTTCCTCCTGAAGCGGAAATGAATATTGTTTTTAGTTGTGGCTCTTTTGAGAAGTGAAGGGATATTTCCTAAAGAAAAAGGGACACCGAACTCAGCGCGCTTGTTGTTGTATTTACCTACTGGCCCTGGAGCGATTTGCTGCGCAGCGCCAGTTTATTTCACTCTGAAACTGTGGTAGGAGATTCATCCAGGTGAAATATGCTTCATACTGAGCCCCAGCGGCAGTTTATGCCGTACTGTAGCAATAGTGACTCATCGAGATTACAGGATGCCATGTTACTCAACAAAAGGGGGGTCGGTGCAGGACAACAAATTAGCTCCCAGCATGTAGGCCCTCTGCTGTTGTTGGGAATCAAGTATTTCTCCTGTTTTCAACTCAAAACATCTGCATTTTTTTGTCACTTTAAATAATCAGTTGAAAAAATATTTCTTTGCAGGATGTGGTAGATTTTTTTTTTTTTGTAAGTAAATTAAAGCTTGTGTGTGATATGTTTTACAGAGAAGTGCAAAAGGTTCCTGCAGGAGTTTTACACAGAGGATGACAATGGGAAGAAGGTGTTTAAATATGGAGCACAGCTGGTGAGTATAGTGTTGTATACAGAATGTAGAGCTAATTTTTGTCCATTTCTCATGGTAAATGGTACTGGACTTTGTTCCAAGACTTTGTTTTTTGTCCCAAGAGATTTTTGTTTTCCATCAGTTTTCTTTTTCTTCGGTTCCTAAACCAAAGTCTTCCAATTTTTAGATGAAGTATTTAACGCATAATTAAAAAAAAAAAAGATCACCTAAAAAAATGTATTGTTCTATTGGGAAAATCATGCTATGTTTTAATCACCAGGTCAGGCCATGTGGGAAACTTTAAATTGCCTAAGATAAAGTCCTTTTGCGATTTCAGGAAAACAATTTTTAATGAAAAACTCACTCAAGTCTAATACAACACTTAAATGAGCAACTTCCATTTTATTTTCTCAGCGCTGTTAGGCTTTCAACCTGATGATTTTGAGTAATTTATAATTATTTTTTTTATTTAATACTGCATAAAAGATCCAATGAGGTTGTAGTTTGGAGTCCCAGAGAAAATTAAGAAACTCTCATCTGCTTTATTCTTTTTAATTTTTATTATACATCAAGATAAAAAAAAGAAATTGTATCAGTTGTGTGTTGTCATTTTTGTTATTTGTCACTTATTGTGACAAGTTTGTCGACTAAGATTTTCCTGGACTATGTCACAGTTTAAAGTCTAGTGTGGTGTAAATAGTAACTCCCTTTTTTGTTTTGTTTACATCACAGTCTCGGCGTAGCACGAATGCAGGGGAGGTTGAATGGAGCTCCCTTTAGGTTATGAAGTTGGAATTTTCTTGCAATTGTATGTTAACATTGGGTTATTTTTAATTCAACAGTTTTAATCACTTTTAATAGGAACAATATTTAACAACTTTTTGCAAGACAGAAACTGCATGTTTGAGTGGACAAGCTGCTTAGATTTTGACTGAGGAGGTCTGGTTCTGTCGGAGGCGGTGATGGAGGGTTTAAAAAGTGGGTGTAACTGTGTTTGTCGACTCGTCTAATTGCTCGTCTGCTCAGGTGGCTTTGGCCCACCGGGAGCAGGTGTCTCTCTTTATTGAGTTGGACGATGTGGCAGAGGAGGACCCTGAGCTGGTGGAGAGCGTCTGCGAGAACACCAAGCGCTACACGGCTTTGTTTGCCGACGCCGTCCACGAGCTGCTGCCAGAATACAAAGAACGAGATGTATGCAGTTTTTAAGAAAACTACTTTATAAATAAATTGACTTTTATTAGGTGGATGTTGTTAATTTTGTTTTTCCTGCATGTATGTAGGTGGTGGCCAAAGACTCTCTGGATGTGTATATTGAGCACAGGTTGATAATGGAACAAAGAGGTCGGGACCCTGCTGACACCAGAGACCCCCGTAACCAGTATCCACCTGAGCTCATGAGGAGATTGTAAGTAGGACAACATTAGGTTTATATATATATATATATATTTGGAGCTCTTCCTCATGATCTGTGATCTTTTTTTCTACAGTGAGCTCTACTTTAAAGCTCCCAGCACGTCTAAGCCCAAGGTGGTGCGTGATATTCGGGCTGACAGCATCGGCCACCTGGTCGCGGTTCGAGGCATCGTGACCCGGGCCACTGAGGTGAAGCCAATGATGGCTGTGGCGACGTACACGTGTGACCAGTGTGGTGCTGAAACTTACCAACCGGTAAGATTTGAAAATCTAGCAGCGACGTTATCACAAAACTGCCCCTGTAACGACTTCTTTGTGTTCATCAGATCCAGTCTCCCTCCTTCATGCCCCTCATCATGTGTCCCAGCCAAGAGTGCGTCACCAACAAGTCTGGAGGTCGGCTTTACCTGCAGACCAGAGGCTCCAAATTCGTCAAATTCCAGGAACTGCGTATTCAGGAGCATGTAAGGAATTTCAGATAGTTGTTTAGATTTGGTTAAAGTAAAATAAAATAAAAATAATAATAAACGGCAGCAGAAACAAAGTAGACACTAGACTGAGACAAATCATGTTTCGTAGACAGTCATCAGAACTTAGTTTTGTATTTGTAGGATCTAAATTTTTTTAATAATATGTCTTAAACATGGTTTTTCAAACTTTTGTAATTTATTACCCAGTAACCCCTTTATTTTTATAGGATGTATATTTTATACATTACAAGTGCAGAACAAACTTGTACTTAATCAAAGACAGTTGATGAAGTTGATTATCCAAACTGTTGCTTCTATTACTACCATTACAGCTGTTATGGTGGAACTGTTCGAGGAAACTGTGTTCTTCCAGAACCGGATTTGGTCTTTAAATAAAACATCTTCAGTAAAATCCTGGACCTCCGACAGAGGAGGTTGGCCCATAATTGGATGTGTCACAGCGTCGCCAACAAGTGATTTTGTGCCGTCTGATGTCCCACAGAGTGACCAGGTTCCTGTTGGTAACATCCCCAGAAGCATGACGGTGTACGCCCGCGGTGAAAACACGCGTCTCGCTCAGCCTGGAGATCATGTGGCCATCACAGGGATCTTCCTCCCTCTCCTGCGTACAGGATACAGCCAGGCTGTGCAGGTAACACCAATGGGGGAAAATCCCTTCAGTTTGTCTCCATGCAGATGCATTTTATTAAATATGTCCCAACATGGCCGCCGTAGGGACTTCTGTCAGAAACCTACCTTGAAGCTCACAGCATCACGCTCATGAACAAAACGGAAGATGACGAGCTCGGTAATGAGGAGCTGACCGACGAGGAGCTTCGCAGCATCACAGGTTGGGATCTGGTCACCTGGTGCACCATTTGCTCCCTCTCCCTGTAACTAAAGCACCTGTTGTGGGTTTCAGAGGAGGGATTCTATGAGAAACTCGCCGGCTCGATTGCGCCGGAGATCTACGGGCACGAAGACGTGAAGAAGGCTCTGCTCCTCCTGCTGGTCGGAGGAGTGGAACAAGCTCCAAAAGGCATGAAAATCAGAGGTGAGCAGAAATCGGCCCACTCAGAAGGAATGTTGTTTGAATCCAGTATAGTTTTGCGCTTCAGTTATCCCCATAAAAAGTCATAAAAATGGCGTCGTTGTTGTTGTGTTTGACTCATTTCCCCTGAAGGCAACATAAATATCTGCCTGATGGGCGATCCAGGAGTCGCCAAGTCCCAGCTGCTGTCCTACATCGACCGATTGGCTCTTAGAAGTAAGTCTCATCTCCTGTTTAATATTTTATCTACTGAGGAATTTTCTCTCTATTAAGGCTTACATGGTGAAATATTAACTTTCCATGTGGCGTAGAGCCTGTTCATGCTAATCTTCTACCACTAATGAGCAGCCACACACCAAGACTCTCGTGGTAAAACCTTGAGTGAATTTATTACAGTAGTCACACAAATTTAAAATGGATGTATAACATTGGATTACATTTTTATATAATGAAATGACAACGTTATAGTTACCTGCTATTTTTCTTTTTTCTTATTTTTACTTATTTATTTTTAGCTTGGTTGGATATTTAGAAAGTGTCTCAGCCAGGAAGTCTTGATTTTCTTTACTAAACAACTTTCTAGAACTGAAACGATTAATCATGATGAATCGATTATTGGAATAATGGTCAAAGAATTTAGTAATCGATTAACTGTTAACTGGATTGTTTTTCAACATGTTTTTCACATGTTGACAAGCGTTTTTTTTAGCTGCAGATACGTCCTTTGCGACAAAAGATCAAGAATACGCCAAAGAAATGCCGTTATTGGGTTTTGGGAAATAAAATGTTTATTTTCTTACTTAGAAAATAAATTCACTTGTTTGCATCTTTTAATATATTTCTAGTATTGTATAAAAAAAATAGGTTGAACTAGTTAAATGTAAAATCTGCAAACTGATTACTAAAATGATCTTTAGTTGGAGCTCTACATGGTTTTTAAGAAGTTTAAAGTTTTATTTAGCTAATTCAGCCCAGATTTAGTTCCAGCTCTGTTAAATCACTGCTGCTGATTTTCAGGTCAGTATACAACGGGTCGGGGGTCGTCTGGTGTCGGTTTGACCGCCGCCGTCATGAAGGACCCTCTCACTGGCGAAATGACTCTGGAGGGCGGCGCCCTGGTGCTCGCTGACCTGGGCATCTGCTGCATTGACGAGTTTGACAAGATGGCCGACGCCGACCGCACGGCCATCCACGAGGTCATGGAGCAGCAGACCATCTCCATCGCCAAGGTACTACCGACTCCCGCCAAACTCCGTCCAATCGGAAGTTGAAGCCGGCCTGGTTTTCCAGCAGCTGCTCTTCTCTCCAGGCCGGCATCATGACCTCCCTGAACGCCCGCTGCTCCATCCTGGCCGCCGCCAACCCCGCCTACGGCCGCTACAACCCGCGGAAGAGCATCGAGCAGAACATTCAGCTGCCGGCGGCGCTGCTGTCGCGTTTCGATCTGCTGTGGCTCATCCAGGACAAGCCGGACGCCGACGCCGACCTGCGGCTGGCGCAGCATATCACATACGTCCACCAGCACTCCCGCCAGCCGCCGACTCACTTCACCCCCATCGACATGAAACTCATGAGGTGAGCAAAACGAGCGCGGACGAGATCCCCATCCGATCCAGGCATTAGTAAAGAGTTAAAAGTGATAAGTTTTTTTCCCTTCAGGCGCTACATCGCTCTGTGTAAGAAGCGTCAGCCAGTCGTGCCGGAGGTGCTGGCTGATTACATCACCGCCGCTTACGTAGAAATGAGAAAAGAGGCTCGGGTCAGCAAAGATACCACCTTCACCTCGGCCCGTACCCTCCTCTCCATCCTGCGCCTGTCCACTGCGCTGGTGAGGATTACCGTCGGTCATTAAAAACCTCCTGCACCGTCCCAACACTCACGTCAATTCTCGCATCTATTGTTTGTTAAATGTTCATTCTGGAGGGATTTGTGCTCCTCGACAGGCTGGTGTGTGATAAAGTGCTTACAGTGCAGGTAGTGATGATTACCTGGTCTACTGCAGTGTGAGCACTTCTTTCCCACGCCGAACCAACTCTTCAGAGGGTTTTAGTCAGACATGATGTGCTTCGAGTTTCTGAGAACTCCTAAAGTCTCCCTAATAGGATTTGATTCTGTCATTTTAAAACATGAGTGGGGTAGGAAAGTCTTTGAGTTTCAATATTTCCCCCTTTTTTTTCTTTTTTTTTAATTGGGAGAAGAATTTCTCACATTTTTTTTTAAATGTGGTTTTTATTTAAACTTTTATCTTGAAGTTACCCGAGTTAAAACCTTTTCTGTTTAACACATTTTAGATTTTGAGTTACTGATGGTTTACCTGAGGGGGGGGAAAAAGCGAATTAAATATTTAAATGGAGCCAGTTCGCAGTAAATCTCAAACGCAAGGTGGAAAGAAAAATGAGTCCAAAGTATAGACAGAATCAATATGTGCTTTAGATTACATGTTTTTTTGTTTCTAAATGTTACTAAAAACATCAGATGAGTTTGGGATATAGGTTTTAAAGCATTAGTTGGATAATCTTGTAATTCCTTTCTTTTGTATTCAAAATTGCCTCCAATTTCAAACTTGAAGCAACTTTTTCTTTTTTTACAACCTTTAAAGACGTATAGACCTCAAAGAGAACAAAAACAAAACATTCATCCAAGTGCCAAAATGTTGTTTAGAACTAAACTTTTAACACTTTGCTAAAACAAAAGATAACTTTGTTTTTCCATAATTTATGGAAGATTGTGTCAATAAAACCATACCAGGTTTAATGTTTTGCAATCAAATGTGTAATCAAAATCTGGACATGTTTTAGGAAAGGTGAAGAATCTCAGTTCATTTCACTGTAACGTTGGCACATACATTTTCACCTGGTCCTGCTTCGGTCTGCCTCTGGTTGTCAAAAGTGCTGTTTGTGCAGGTAGCATTCATCCTCCTACTGCAAAACCAGCACTTCAGGTAAACAGGTGGGCAATGTACTGCTTGCAGATGGCCACTAGGGGGCACACTGCCGCCACACATCAGCTTGATTTAGTAAGTTTTGGTGACTTGTGCTGATGTTTTGTTCCTTCAGCAGCTCGTTTCCCAGCCTGGTTCTGGTCAGCTTTGCAGGGTGGGCAGTCAGCCTGTGTTCAATCAGAGCAGCTGTGCAAACCCATGCAAAACTGACCATGGCCTGGACAGCCGTCATCGCCCTCCGCATGTAGTCTACAGACGTTTATATCGCTTTGTCTGTTTTGGATTTTGTTCCCCACCTGTGGAGAGACTAGCTGGTTTTGAGAGGCGGAGACTTGGGCAATTGCCGGCCTTTCCAGAGGGCATTGCACTTGTCTCGGTCTGACAGTGCCGGCATAGCGCAGCCCACACGGACCTGGACCCAGATATGAGTATTTTTGAAGGGTTTTGTTTGTTTATTTTTCTAACTCGCCTGCACTGCCCTGCTCTTCAGGCCCGGCTTCGGATGATGGACGCTGTGGAGAAGGAGGACGTCAACGAGGCGATGAGGCTGATGGAGATGTCAAAGGATTCTCTACAAGCCGACAAGTCCGGCAGCGCCAGGTTGGTGTTGCGTCACGTCGTCATGTTGGGGGATTACTAAGGTGCAGGTGGCGGGACGTGTGCTGACCCAGAATCCTCTTTTATGGGCTGCTTGTGTTTTGATCACAGTAGCTGCTTGTGCTGGCGGAAGCTGTAAAACCTCTCTGGGTTTTTATGGCTCTTCATGGAGAGACGGGCTTTTCAAGCAACGTGTTCACACTTTTTTTTTTTTTTTTTTTTTTTTTTTTTTTCTTTGTTTCCCCCCCGGGGTTTGAATTTTTTTAAAAAAGGAAAAATAACTTTTTTTAAATT
>NW_015114114.1:198669-224398 GCF_001443285.1 Poecilia latipinna
TTTTTTTTTTTTTTTTTTTTTTTTTTTTTTTCATGCTTGTATCGCCGCCAGGGTTTGAATTCTTTGAAAACAGGAAACATGACTCTTTTTAAACTTGGGCCAAATTAGGAAACCTTAAGTGAAGCTATGGTTTCCTGTATAGACCACAAAAGACAGATTATCCTTTTAATTTTTTTCTTTTATATAATTTCTTAAGACTGGATAAAGAAATTGGAACATTTATTTTGGAGAAAATCTGTTTTTGCATATTTCGAAAAGAAGTGCTGTACTAACATTTTTAATCTGTCATATTTTTTGATCTAGTTTAGAAATTTTCATCCAAAAAAACAAATTTTAGCGTCAAGTTTAACATTCAAATTTCATTCATGTGGAAATGGAAACTTCCCCATATTTCACCAATAATGTGTGCTAAACTTTGATTTAATATTTCTTTTAGATTTTAACATCTACACACTTAAATGTGATTTTAAAAAAATTAAATGACATGAAACTGATGTGGCCGTCTGCATGCGTGCGGTCGGATTTGTTTTTCAGTTGAACTTTGATCCAAACATTTCCAGACCAGACACTCAAGGGGAAAATGTAGTAGTAGTAAAATTAGAATGTCACAGTTTGTTTGCAGCCGTATTGTTTTTGTTTCTCTTCAGTCACCGCTGGATGTTTTCCATTCTGCTACTCGTGCATATCGCCTGCGATACGGCGATTCGCTTCAAATCCTCAGAGCCTCAAAACTTCCCGTGTACCGTCTCCTATTCTGAAAGACGCTTTACAGCTTCTTTGACACTTGCTAAGCAGTTTTTTTTTTTTTCTAACTTTTTAGAAAAGAAGTTGACAATAGAAGGACAATTAACTTGATTTGGCGCTTTTAAAGCTTGTTTAAATGCACACCTGGTCAAAATAAAAGTTGTTTTAGTGCTTTTTGTGTTGAATGAGCAGAATAAATGTATCTCAACGTTCTTTGAAAAACTTTCCTTGATTTGTAAAGCATGTTTGTATTATAATTCAGACCTGAATAAGTTGAGATTCTAGAAAAGTTATGAACTGGAAGGTGGATCAATCAGAAGCCAACTTCATCATTGCGACGTTTCATGAAATTTTTGCAAAACCAAAATAAAGCATTACTTCTATAGCTGGGTTTTTATAGGTAAATGTATCTATTTGCTGAGGGAATATCTAAAAATTTGTTTTGAGAAAAAGAAAAAAAAAGTGACAATTTGAAGTGGAAAAACTCTAAAGTTCAACTTATTTGGAGCTTTAATGGCTTTCAGATTATTTTTCGCATTATATCCCGGTTTAAAATGAGTTTTCAACACCTTCTGACATCTGAACCCTCTCCCTCTGTAGAACCCAGCGACCTGCAGACGTCATCTTCTCGCTGGTGCGCGAGCTCACCACAGAGGGCGCTGCGGGCCGGGGCGGCGTGGTCCGCATGGCCGAAGCGGAGCAGCGCTGCGTCTCTCGCGGCTTCACTCCCGCTCAGTTCCAGGAGGCGCTGGAGGAGTACGAGGAGCTGAACGTGTGGCAGATCAACCAGGCCCGCACCAGGATCACCTTCGTCTGAACCGCCGCCTTCCACAGGCTCCGACCCGCTCTCTCTTCCTTCTTCCTGCATTTTGTAACACAAGTCAGGCAGAACGTGGACTTTTGCTTATGCCCGTCTGTTTTGAAAGAATGTGTGCTCTTTAGGGCCCCTTTGCTAATGTTCCAGAAACCTGTTAAACTGCTTGTAAATATGTATGTCAGAACATAGTATAGTGTTGTATCTGCAGTTGACAATGTGATCTATTTCACATTGAGAATTTCTGTATATTTTATACATTGTAATGCAAATAAAATTAATGTTGTGCCCTGTATTTGAGGAGAGTTATAATAAATGCTTCAATATTCCTCATGTTCACTTTGACTTCTTTATGCACATGGAAAGTGAAATATTAATACCGGGCTTATGTTCAGTTAATCCAGGCAGGAAAACTAATTTGCAAAAAGAGAACTAGTACTTAACCTCTTCAGCTTTTTTTTTTTTCTTATTTCTTACTAAAGAAAAAAACAAGATCACTGTGAAAAGGTAACCAATATTCTTAAGCGTATCAGAGTTCATGCCAGACTTCAAGTTATTTGAAAAATTTTGTGAAACCATTTATCATTTTCTTCCACTTCACAAGCATTTGCTTACTTTACATCCGTCTTTTACCTGAAATTCAAATAAACATTCAAAGTCTAGCTGAAAACACTCTTTCAAGACGCTTGTGGACTTGGGGGATATTCATTGCAGTAATTGAGGTTACCAGATTTCTGCATGGGTATGTGACTTTTCCATGTTAGAAAAACGGCAGCTGATAAGTCAGGTTTATATGGAATTACATCTCTGTGAAAGAATGCTGCACAATTCTAAGCACTTTAATAGTGAACAAGCTGAGGCAAAAAGTGAAAATGCAGCTGTTTCGGTAGCTGTCCTCAGGTGTGGAGCTGCTGGGAAAGCAGGTGTTCTTACAACTGAAATAACCACTTGGAGGACATAACTATGTTTTAAAAACCTGGAAAACTTTATAAATATACCTTTATGGTTGTGATCTATGGTTCTGTTTACAGATTTTTTTTTTCCTGCTGAGGCATTTTTTTTTCTCCATGCTTGTAGTTGGTCCCAGCAGGTGATGATTTCCTTCCAGACCTAATGGGGTGTTTCCATTTGAAGTCTTGTTGTTTATGGCCTTGGTCCAGAGGCTTTATATTCCTAATTGGTGCTGAAGGGGCTTCACTTTAAACATTTTTTTTTGAAGAGGAGGAGACAAGATTTTGGTCTGAAAGTTTGGGGAAATCCAATTGGACAGAGGATAAAGTTACTGAAAGGAGGACAGAGGGGTTTGATATTTAGCCCACCGGTCCTGTTGGACCAGTGAACACAGCCTCCTTGGCCTGGTAAGTGGAACATTTATTTGCATCGTGAAAAATTTGCAGCTACATTATTCAGTTAATTGTGTTTAAGCTGTACTTTAAAGATTAGGATATGTTTTTTTTTTGTTGTTTTTTAAATATGTTAAATACAAATACTAATATGTGCTAGTTTCTTAGCATTTTTTGAAATGGAAAACATTTTTAAGACAATCCAATACGAAGAGGACCTGTAAGCTGGTTATTGTATAAATAAATTGTACATTTTTGTACCATTTTTTTTGTTTTATGGGCTGCAGGTTCAACATGATTTCTTTAACCTGCTTGCTGGGACTGCTATGCGGCCTCTTCTTTCTCTCAGGTCAGTGTTGATTTCTTTCACTTTGCAGCTATTTTTGGAAACCACTATTCAATAATCAATCAACGTATTTCCTTTCGCAGGCCTGTTGGAGGCCAAATCTTTGCTCAGTGCCATCAAACAAGAAGGTACAGATCCTAAATCCCTTAAAGCATTTTAATTTAAGCAGAGCCTTTGATATATATATTTTTATATATGGTGGGTGGGGTTTTCTAACAGAGATGGTGCCTTTGAGTGATGTGAGCATCCACTCGGAGAAAGCCAACGAGTTCCTGTCTCACTCCAGACCGAAGCGCAACGCGGCGGACCCCAGGTGGTACCGAGGAAACCCGGACTTCCAGGCGTACTACAGATACTACAGCAGCATCGGGCACACCGAGGGGGTAACAACCTTCCACAATAATGTCAACATCAAACCACTTCAACACCAAAACCAGAATCAAGTTGTTTACAATGGAACAGAATATTTCCAAGCAAAATTTCTATTATTTTATTTGCTCACTTTTTCTTTTCAGTTAAAGAGAGATATTTTTTTTCTTTAATTACGTTTTGAGTAGCTGCCGTTTGTTTTTCAAATGTCACGTGACTGACAACCGACCCCATCAGTGGTTTTTGGCTAACAGCTGTGCTAGCAGGCACATAGAACTATTATAACTATTGTACTTTTAATAGAATTAAACACAACAGTAAGTGTTTAATTCTAAATCCGTTGTTTAAAGGAACACAGAAATAATCTAAAGTTACATTGTGGTGTGAAAATCACAAAACGTCCTCTCACCTTGATGTCAAGTGTCTAAAGTGCTAAAATAAAAATGTATCTGGTCTGATAGTTTTGTTTGGAGATTCACACACAGACAGCTCCTTCTATGTTTCAAACTCAAGGCTCGAGGGCCAACTCCGGACCGCCATAGCTTTTTATGTGGACCTCCGGACTCTAGAGGGCCACATAAACAGAACCTTCAAGATAACTGTTCTTAAATAGTGTGTTAATCAAATCAAAGCTGTTTTTACCCATATACCGTCAAATTACTTTAATGTGATAATTCGTTCGAAATTTATTTTTTTATCTTAAGCAGTACTTATTGAATGCAGAGGCAGCTATTTATTAATATTTTAACAATTTGTCAATGGGTTTTATCAACACATCCTAGTACAACTGGCCCTATGAGAATATTCATAATTTTGATATGTCTTAAAGTGAAAATGAGTTTGACAACCCTACCTAAAGGGTGAGATTAGCGACGTTTCCACTGACTTTAAAATTTTACATATTTAAATTACTAAAATAAATTTGCTTAATAGAAAATACGGCAATTAAAAAAAATTAAAGTGTTACTGCACTATGATGAGGTGGTTTTTCGGCTGTATAAAAAAAAATTGTGTACTTTGCAACGCTACCAATGGAAACACTTTTTTTGGATCACACGAGTCACATGATCAACAACTGGATGTTACTAGATGAAGAAGTTGACAGAAAGTGATTTTAATGTCTTATTGCGTGACTAAACCTATTCACGTGATTTTAATTGAGTTTCTTATCTAATGGAAACACCACAATTGCAATTTTTTTTTCTTTTATATTAACAGATTATCCACAAAGTTTTCTGCATACTTGTAGGTTGTGACAACCACACTGATCTCTGCCCTTTGTCCTCTCAGCTCTATGAGATCGACAAGCTGCGGATGCTCTACCAGCAGATGAGGTACCTGGAGCACGCCTACGGCCCCAACGCCTCCTACTTCCAGAGCAAACTGGGCGTGCCAATGATCATGTGCGACCCAGTCACAGACAAGAGGTGCAAATACGCCGCTCCTCCTCCACCACCTCCGATGAAAGGAGTCCCAAAGCCCATCAGTCCTACGGAGGGTCCGCCTCCTCTTCCTGCTGCTCCAGCCATTTCCCAGGCCGATGTGCTTTTCCTTTGCAACAACAAGGACCCTCTCTGCAAGCCGCACATCGTCTACTTGCCCACTGGTGCCGTTCCGGTGCTCTGCGACCCTCGGTACCACCCCCACTGTACCCCGCAGAAAGCCCCGCCGCCCCCGCTGGTGGTTCCTAAGCAACCTCATCACAAGAAGCTGCCTCCGCCTCCTCCGGTTTTGGTCAAGAAGTCTCCTCCTCCAGCCCCCATCCACGTCTTCAAGGGTATGGAGTACGACTGCGACCCCTACTGGGACCCAGACTGCCTGATTGACAACCCTCCAAGACCTATCAAGGGAAAGATCGTGGGCCCCCCGCCCCCACCTCCTCCTCCACCCGAGGAGGAAGAAGAGGAGGCTGTGGAGGAGCCAGTGCCTCCTCCGCTCAAAGAGAAGAAACTCAGCTTCCACCCGTACCCCTACTTTCACCCCCACTCTTTTGACCCCAGGGATGAACTGTACGACCCGGTCCGCTTCCAGTACCCCCAGCCAGATGATGCTGCTGACCAGCCTGGTGACAAGTGAGCAGTCCTCTCACTGCCTGAGAGAAAAAAAAAAAAGTCTCTTGTTTCCACGGACTTTGAAACATTCATCTGGTGTCAAAGAAATGTGTTGATATGATTAAAAAGACATCTTATTGTATTTATCATCACTGTCACAATGTAAAAAAAATGCTGTTGTCAGCCAGTGTTTTAGTAAAGAGGCAATAAAATAAGAGAAATTTGGTTTTCATCACTTATTGAGTTAAATTTCGCCTTTTAAAAAGGTGCAAAATGATGCAAGAACAAGGTTCGCTCCTCTCAGAGCCACATGGCAGCTAAAAAAACAAACCTTGTAAATGCTTAACACGCAAGCAGGGGGGTCATTATGTCGGCTTCTGCTGTGCATTTAATACCCAAACAAATGCTGACTCAGGTTATCCACGTTAGTCTCTACGGCTATAAGTGGCTTCCTGTGCTGCCACGTTTACCTGCCTCCTTCAACCCTCTGCAGGCAATCACGCAGCAGGAACACAACTTCAAAAAAAAAAAAAACACAAACGAGTTGATTGTAAAACCCTCAAAGCTCCTAATAATAAACCCACAGCTTCACATTACAAAACTTTCACGAGCTTCTTTAAAACTGCTGACCTATACATTTTTGGGGTCTCTATAATTACTATAGTAAAAGCCCTGTTAAAAAAAAAAAAAAAAAAAATTACCTTCTGGAAGAAGACACAAAGCACCATGAAAAAAAAACATTTTATTACATACAGAAACGTGAAACAATAAAACGAACCGGGTAAAATAACGTCCATGTTCAGCGATCTCACTGCTGTGGAGAGGTTTTAAACTGATCTGAGTGGTTTTGTATAGATTGAAGGTGTAAAAATCTTTTTTTATTTTATTTAATTGATCGGAACACAAACAAAAAGAGAGAACAGAAAAGAGTGTTTGCCTCCCTGTCAGCTCAAAAGAAGAGTCCTCTCATCCTGCGGCCGATGCCCTGCCTGTCATACAGGACGTTGAACTTGTTGATGAACTGGTTCATACTGTTGCAGGTCTTGGTGATGGTGCCTAAGTAGGCCATGAGACCCACGTCGTTACATTGCTGCAGGGAAAAAGGAAACGAGGAAAGTGAGAAACGGCAAAAAGTGTTCATCTCTGAACTTGCTTCGTTGAACAACACTAAATCTGTTGCCAACATCTCAAAAAGCCTTAAAATGTTATTCTGTTAAGCCCTGAAGTTTCAGTAAAACACTAAGGCAACCAAATCCGACTCAAATCCAACTTTTTCACGGCAATCTGAACGGATCGTTTCTGACCTTTTCACCCAAATAAAAAAAAAAAAAAAAAAAAAAAAAATCTGATCTGCGCCACGTCTTTATGTTTTACTACGTTAGATCTGCATTCCACAGTTTTCAAAGAGTTTGTAGTCAGAAGGGTCGCGACGCTCTTTATCCAACACTGAAGTGAGACGTGTCACAATTCTGCACCAGAAGAAATCAGATCAAATAAATACAGACATAAATAACGGCTGAAAATTATGATTATGAACTTATAAAAGAGCTCTGTCACTCTGGTGCTGGTTTAACAAAGCACCTTCTGTAACTTCTCTACAGAAGTTACAGTAAATGCTCCACAAAAGGCCATTTCAATTACTTTTGCTTTCTTTTTGTTAACTTCCTTTGCCTTGTTATAATCTTCTGACAATAATGTTGACTTATTTCTGTAAACAGAGCACCGCTGTGCGATACAACTTTCTTCTTCTGCGCATACGGGCTTTCAGAAGTCTGACTGCAGTCACATTTAGTTAGCAGTATGAACAACCACGCAAAAAAATTGCTTCCAGTCAGAAGATATATTTTCAGCAACTATGTGTCGATTCGTTCCTGTAGGACAGGGGTCAGATTTTGTTTTGAGTTGCACGATATCAGAAAATCTTGCAGTGGCATTAATATTAGATTATGCCACTGCAAATTGCGATATTTGCCAATTTTCTTCTTTCCTCTCATTCTAACCTCAGGATCCTGACCTTCTTTGACCTTTAGCATATTGGGTAAAGCCATTTATGTCCAGTGTAAGCATCTGCACGCATGAGACTAAATATTACATCAGCATATAAATTATTAGTTGATAACATTTGGACTCCAAACAGTCCTTGCAATAAGAATCTTGCATACACTGATATTGTACAGACAATATATTCCTGATATATTCTGCAGCCTTAATTTTGTTGTGTAAAGAAGTAATCGACTTAGCCAGACCCAGCGCCGAGCCAGAACCACTTTGCCACTGGACCGAGGAACGAATCATTTTTGTGCCAAGTTTAAAACTCTGGAGTTTATTTGTGTTTTGATTGGTTGAATGAAAAATAAAAAAAAAAGTTTGCGTCACAATAACACAGCCTGTCTCCAATTTTCTTCACAGTCATGGAGTTTTAATAGGTCGACGCGCCACTTACTGCTCATCGTTTTCCCCTGAATTCATAAACCCCATTTCTGACTCAGCTCTATAAAACTGTTGGTCTTTTAATATAATCAGGCAGTGTTAAAGAAAAAAATAATTGCTCTCGAATCTCTAGAACTCGTGTTTTCCTGCTTCTGGTGCAGATGAAGTATCAGCTGATTGAAGTGTTCACGCTAAGAATTTTGCTTGTTACTTCATGACATAGACAGTTGAATAAGCTTGTTAAAAAAAAAAAAGAAAAGAAGAATCCTCAGTTATGGGGATTACATACATCATAGAAGTCAGTTTTGAATTTTGTGGTGCTGAGGACTGGCAGTCTGTGGCAAAGAGCGTTCGCTTCTCGCAGGATCTCGTGGTTGAACGGCACCTCTCCTGTCACACAAACACAGAAGAAAGATGGATACAGTGGGATAGCGCTTCAGGATGTAGTCCAAGTGCAACTTAAAATTAAGGAGGCGTTTTTGAAAAGAAAAAAAAAAGGAGAAGAAATATTTGGTGACAGCTGCTTTGTATATACATTTCTTAAAATGCTTTCCCCTTCTGTGCCTCATAAATATGATTGCTTACCTGCTTCGACTGCTTTGACGTACTCTAGAATGATCTTTACTCGGCTGTGGAGCATCTTTATCGCGCTGTGCTGGGCAATAAGGTGTTCAGCCACTAACGCAGAAAACAGAGGGACAAATAAGTGTCAAAGCAACCAGTTACTCAAGTATAAAATTCATTGGGATCAAATTGATCTGAATGAAAAGGGATTGTATATTCTCATGTAATCTGTGATACATGTACATAAAAAATTATCAAGCTGCAATTAAGTGATTTATGGCGATAAGCTTACTTACCAGTCGAATTTTCCCCAGTTCCAGTGGCTGTCATTCGAGCCACGTGGTCAACACCAATCCTCTCTGCTTCCTCTGTGGCTAAAGTGTATGTCAGCTCAGCAAACAACATGGTGGCCTGGATAAAAACAACAACAACAACAAAAAACCCCATAAATAAACAGGAAACTAAGTTAATATGGTAGGAAAAAAAGCATTTCGACCTAGCTGGGTCGGAAGTCTTACCTCGCCACTGATGATGTCTATCACAGATTCATAAACGCTAACAGGAAGCTGAAGGAAAAAAAAAACGAAACGGAAGCGGCGGGATCAAAATGAAATCCACCTACAGCTGCTTCAGCCTTGAACTGGAAATGCAGGTAGACTTACGTCAGTGTGTTTGGTCATCGGGTTAAGTTTGAGGAAGAGGGGGCTCTCGATGATCTCACACACCTAGTGCAAAAGGAAAACAGGAACACATAAATAAGGTTCATGTTTCATCATTTTGATCACTGATTTTAGCCTTAAACTGCTGCCACTGGCTTTTGTGTTCACAAACCTGTTTGTGGATATGAATGTCTGACTGGTCTGGAGGACCACCTGTGGTGTACCAACCCAGGAACTCCATTTCCTTGAAGACCTGTTTAACTGAGGAACATAAAACTGGTGTCACATTTTATAAGTTTTGTTTGCTGCACAAACAAATGTTCTACAGGGCTTTGTGACGGTCACAACCAAACATTAAATCTGTTGTGTTTAAGCCATATTGTAACTGATTTGGGGGGCATGGTCAGTGCCATTGTTCATTTGGAAGACCCACTTACATTGAAAAGTAAGGGTTAAGGCAATGTTTTATTGGAAATGTAATTCAATTTTGTTACATTAATCTGCAAAGAAATGGTTGGCAGGCATAGAAAATGTTAGCACCAGATGGTTGTTTCCCTCAGAGCAAAGAAGAAAGATGAAGTAGAGGATTATGGTCACGATATCTCAGATCCTTATTTATTTCTCTGTTTTGTGAAGACATAATTTTTCAGAAACTATTGTAACCAGTTTTCATGCCTTTCAGTTCTTTCCAACTCATGAAGTTACTTGGTTTAAGACAAGTTTTACAAATACTTTTGTCTCTCCTCCGCAAGTTACCAAAGTCGGAAAAATGACTAGAAATAATGCTTTCATTTTATTTATTTCTTCCAATAAGATTCCAATTTTAACTTGTGAAAATGTTAAAATTCAACATTTTCACAAACGCTGAATTTATGCTCCTTGAAATTGTCTTATGCTATTCTATATTTGTCAAACTGTTCTCTTTGGCATTGACAATGAAATCATTGATTCTTACATTGTTCCTCCTTAGTGTAGTAATACTCCTTGTCGATGTGCACTTTCTCATCTATGGTGTGAGACATTAGTTCAAAGGAGTTCATCACCTCAATGTTTCTACCCTCCTGTTTCCCGATCAGAGCGCCAATCACTGAGAAGACAGAGCAGACAATTAACAACAGATGTGTATCTAAATTAATGGTGCTATAATCAAACTTCTGTTGTTCTTAAATATAAATGCTTGTCAACATATGCCAAAAAAAAACTCTAACATGGTACTGTCTTTATAAATGCATAACCATATGCTAAAGAGTAAAGAACTGAAGTTAAATCACACATACCCTGCATTGGTCGGCCCTCCTGGGACCGGATGCGTATCCAGTGGTCTGATATGTTGAGGATAACCAAAGGGTGTAAGGCCACAGAAACACTCCCAGTGACCCCTGAGGCCATAACACTGGGGCTGGCTGCAGATATATGAAGAAACACACAAGGTGAGCTTTAGCAGGAAATTGACTAAAAGACACAAAAATCTGGACTACATAAGCAAAAACAACAACGACAAAAGAATTAATAATGGCTACAAACAAGAATGAAAAGAGATCAGCAGAGGAGGCAGTGCCAGTTATCAGATTATCCAATAAGCCAAAACCATGCGTTTAGATCAGATCAGTCAAAGTAAATATAATTACATAGATATTTTAAATTTGTTTGCATTCACTCCAGTCTGGTCTTAGTGATAACTAAGCACAGTCAAATTTAGTTTATAATTGTTTAACCCACTAATTAGCAGACTTACATATAGGCCATCTGAATTGCTTCTGCTACTTTATCCAGATCAACCTCAACTTTACGTGTTTGGCAATTATTCAGTGTATTTTGGCTGTTGTTTTTTTTTTTTTTTTTACTGAATTTTAGCCTCTAGTTTTGTCACATTTTAGAACAATATTTTTTTTCTTTTTTGTAATTTTTTGTTAATAAATGCTTATTGCAGTTGCTTAAAACAATTGCACAATTTAATTTACTTATATTTTATTATTGGATTATTTTGATTATTTGCAAACTTAGTTTCAACATTTATTTAAATTTTAGAGTTTCTCTTGTTCTGGATTTTTATGTCTACCTCTAAACAGCAAAATCCTGCTTATTCCAAGGGGTTTGCATGTCACAGTAATAATAAAAAGTGACATCATCAGGCTGAATTCTGTAATTTAAAACACACACAAAGACCTGCTAAAGACGTGCTCTAACAGAATTATACTAATATATGTTGACATTAGGTAGTGCATGAGCAATTAAGTGAATAACACCGAACCAGGCGGAAATGCATTTCCAAACTGTTAAAAAGGAATGCAATACCAAATGTATGGTTAACGTTACTATGCACAGATTAAATACTATCGGTGCGCTGTGATCTTCAAGTGACATTTTTGTTTGCTGACTAAAATAGGCAAATAAAACAAAGATTCATTAAAATATTGTCGGTGCGTAAAGACTAAGATCGACGCAATACATTCAGACTCGGGAACAGAGTGAATGAGAAGTGGCTGTTTAACATTCAAAGTGAAAAATAACAGAAGGCAGAGATGTGAACGTTATCCTGGTTGTGTCAGCAACCTTAAAACACGACAAAATCTCCAGTTACGATCACTTACAACCAAAATATCCAACACGTGATGCAACCTCCATGGTCATTCATGTTGGTGCGAGGTTTATGTGGTGGGTTAAATTATAATTACTTGCCTGTTCCATCCACTTCCATTCCTCCACCATTGCTGGTCGCCATCTTGTCCGGTGTTGTGTCGACAAAAGCGACGCCGTCAGGGGAAGCTCATTTCAAAGACGCTCGTTTTCCTGTTTACGTTTGCTAGCGTGTTCTCGCAAGCGAATGGACAAAGTAACGCGTGTTTTCCAGTGCTATTAAATGCCTTATACTGATATCAGTTCTCCAACAATCTTGTCAAATAGTCTATTATTAGAAAAAAATGCATTTTCTCTGAGCTACAAGAGAATTTCCGGGTGAAAATCCTAGGAACTGAGCCTGCGTCTAATTGCTACCATAAATATATAACATAATGAAATGCGTTATGATTTTATTGTTAGTTGGAAAGCGCAAGTATATGTACTATTTTTGAATTTAACAGAAGTTATTGAAGAATAAAAATGTCTTAAAAAGGCGCTTCCGGTGACTGAATTACATGCTTATGGTTGTATACCTTTTTCAGCGCAACACCGGTAAACAGCGCAAGCGCAAGAGATTGTTCCCTTAATGAACGTTAGGTGGCAACACTTCCTCTGACAGTCTTCTTAAATAAGGTGCAGTCCTTTGCTCTTTTTTAATACTTTTTCCAGTGCCATTTAGAGAAAGGCTGCATCGACCGAGTCGCTATTGTACCAGCGAAAATTAATACATAATTGTGATTTCATCACCGGTTTAGGTCACTCAGTGTAAGGGCAGCTGTTTCTTGGGGATTGCTGATTTAGGCGCAACCCTTGTGCGTCAGGATATAGGTCCGTGTTGAGAGTTTTGTTTACAAAATGGATGAATTTAAAGGCTGTAATCTTGACTACTTCCCAGAGAACATTTTAATTGACGTACTCTCATACTTAAGTGTCAGAGAGCTCGTCAGAGCTGGGAGGTAAGTATTTTTGCTTGTGAAACAAAAAGCAGCTTTTTCTTTGTTGTGACTCATTCAAATGAGGTTTTTTTGTTGTTGCTTTTGTTTTTCCTGCCGTGTTTGTAGAGTGTGCAAGAGATGGAAACGCCTCGTTAAAGACCAAAGACTGTGGAGAACAGTTGATCTGACTGCATGGAAAGGGGTAAGACTATATTTTTGTTCATAATTTGTTTTACAAAAGTATTTACGTCCTTTAAACTTTTCCACATTGCCACAAGCTTCGATATATTTTAATTGGGATTGTATTTCTTAGAGCAATACAAAGTAATTCGTAACTGGGAGGGAGGGAAAAATTAACGGATACAGGGATCTCAAAACTTTCCACAAATAAAAATCTGAAAAGATTGGTGTGAATTTGCAATCTGCCCTTTTTACTCTGACCTGAATAAAAGCCATATTGATGAGGACAAGCTTTTAGAATGATTCTACTTGAATGTGTACCAGTGAAGTGTCAGAAAATATTAGAAAGGTTTACGTGACTTGTAAAAGCCGTGACCAAATTGCTCATATCAATGTTCAATTCAGAATGTATATATTTTTCTTTTCACTACCGTTTTGTGTGATATAGAATATACCATATTTCTATTTTATTAATTTACTGTGTAAAGCCCCAGTTATCCTGACTAGCACTTTACATCTTTATTACAAAAAATGTTTGTGAAAATACTATACTTCTTTATTTTCTAAAAATGCTGTGTGTGAAGCAATTTTACATAATGTTCATGTATGATGCTATTGTCTACAGATACGTTATTATCCTCCTATGTCACTCTATGTGTTTGGGCACCTTATGCAGTTAGTGATAGAAATGGATAGTTTTTTTTCTTTCCACCTCTCACACATCCATTCATGGTCTGTCCTCTGTGTATTAGGTAACGTCCCGGATCCTTTGGTTCCTTCTGCGACAGTACCTGGGTTGTGGACTGAGGTGCCTTCGCTTGCGTGGTTTGCTGCTCTCTGCCCGAGGCGGCACCTTTCTCTCCGAGTCTTGGCTCAAGGCTTTGTCCACCAAATGTCCCCGCCTGAGTAAACTCTGTCTTCTGCATGCTGATCTCAGAAGCTTACCAAACTGCCAGATCCTGCCTGGATCTTTGCGGGTGCTAGAGTTGCGTGGCTGTGAGCTGCCTCGTAGTTTTTTCAATCAAAGCTTGCCTACTTCACCTGCTCTACCTCATGAACGAGCCGAAGCCACGTGTAGCGTTGGTGCTCAACAGAAAGGACGCTGCCAGAAAGTGAAGGGGATTGCTTCTCCTTCAGGAATCGGTGTCGAGACGTTGGTCCTCAACAACGTCCCATCTTTTACAGACCAGCATCTGCAGAATCTGGCATCCTGGGAGAGGCTCAGTCGGCTGGAGTTACGCGATACCTTTCGTGTAACAGCAAATGGACTTAGGAGCTGTGCAGCCAAAGAAGGGCTCTCAGGCCTGGAAGGGCTTTCAAGACTCAAATATCTTGAAATAGGCATTACAGGACGACAGGGCTACCAGTTACAGATGGCCTCCCTTGGATTGGGGGCAGGGTGGCTTGGACTGGAGGAGCTGAGTCTTGGTGGGAAGGAGGTGGGACCGGGCTTGCTCTGTGCCAGCCGTCTGAAGGACCTAAAATGTCTGCACCTTTGGGCCTGTACACTCAGCGAGCTGCAGATCGTGCGGAGCTGCAGGATGCTCCGCGGGCTCCGCCAGCTGGAGTTTTTAGACGTTACATTCCAGCCCCGGCAGAGTCCTCCTGCAGAGGAAGAACAGGAGCAGGAAGGTGGTGAGGAGCAGCAGAATGAGGAGGGAGGTACTGGTGGAGAAAGTAATGATGAGAACAGGACACTGGATGGGACTGATCCCTTCCCAAGTCTGCGCCGCTCACTGGCTGGTCTATTGCCATCATGCTCGCTGGTTTTTACTAACTGCTCTGTTCAGGTAAATGTAGACTGAATCTATCCAAGTGGCTAACAAGCATTTATTCCCTTTACAAGACAGTTACTGGGAGATTTTGGAGTTTCTATAGGCAACATAGAAAACATGACAGGGTCTTACAATGTCTATAGACTATAGTTTAACAGTTTGTGAATATGTTTTTACAAAATTTGTCAATGTAATAGGGAAAAAAGAGCTAGACTATCTTGATTGGATATGGCCTCGATTGTAGAGCTCTTAGTTTTGTTATGCCTAGTAAAGAATACACATAATTTATCAGTTCAAGCAGAGAAAGTTCTAACATTTTCATTCAAAGCCACACAAAAAAAGAAACAAAGAAAATTATTTTAAAGAAACTTTAGATTTTTCAGATTTTCGTAGTTAGATCTTTAAAAGATCACGTTTTTCAAAACATCGATTTGCTTGAACACTTTGATGAAACAAAATTCTTAAGAACTGTTTCTGCAGAGCTGCATGTTCATCAAGTAACAGTTAAGTTTAACTACAAGTATTATCTTACTGTTACTATATTACCAACCAGTCGGTTTAAAAGCAAGGGTGGGCAATTCCAGGCCTCGAGGGCCGGTCTCCTGCAACTTTTAGATGTAGCTCTACTTCAACACACTCGAGTCAAATAATGAGGTCGTTAGCAGAACTCTGGAGAACTTGACTGCACTTAGGAGGTGATTCAGCTATTGGATTCAAGTGTGTCGGACCAGGGAGACATCTAAGAGTTGCAGGACACCAGCCCTCGAGGACCAGGATTGCTCATCCCTGTTTAAAGTAACTAAGGTTATTACGCAAGGAGAAATGTGTTTTCACATTGAGAAAAAACTAAGTCATTTGCAGAACATCTTAATGAAAGACAAAGCAGAACATTCACTTGTTGGCTGTCAACAGACATGCAGGTGTTTGAGTCAAAGTACTGAAGATGCCATAAGAAACAATCCACCTGTTTCCTGTTGCCTAACTGCTTTCTAACTTTGTATACACTCAGAAAATCATGTATTTTCTCATGTGAAGGCTGGTTTAACATTTTTATGACTATATTCTTTCATTGAGTCTTTGCTGATGTGAATTTTAAAGATGATGAGTAGAAAATTATATCAATGTCTTTATTTTATTATCAACAAAAATCATGAAAGATTTGGAGTAAGGATCTAAATAAAGTTGCATTTGACTTCAAATCTTGTAATAATGAAATTGTTGAAAATATTTTTTTGCAAATAAATTCTGAGTCATAAATTGTCTTTCCTTGTTTTTGAAAATGTCAAGTATTTTGAAGCTTTTCTTTGGGTAAAGCTTCTCTACTTTGGTTTTAACTTCATGTTAAGTGCCAAGAAAGAGTATTTGCCTCCTTGTAGATTTCTTTTAATTTGACTTTTTTTTCCCATTGAAAGATTTTACCATCATGAAGCAAAATTTAACAGCTGACAAACATTACAAGAGCAAATGTAACACAGTTTTGAAGTGCTGATCTTTATTTTTAAGCAGAAGAAAACATCCACAACAACAACCATTTAAAGAAAAGGTAAGTCCCCTCTTCTCTATGGAGGACCAAAACCGACATAAGAAATAAAAGCATAAATATATGTTTTAATAAGAAATAAAAGCTCAAATATATGTATAGTTTTTCCTTTTCCTTACACATGAGTTTCCATGAAGTAATGTGTATATTTTCTTTTTCATTTCCCCTTACACATGAGTTTCCGTCAAGTAATGTATATATTTTATTTTTAATTTCCCCTAAATATGCATTTTTGTCAAGAAAAATAGATATTTTGCTTAGTCTTTTTTTGCTTCTCCCTTTTCTGCTCGCTGTATATCTACTTGCTGTTTTTCCGTTTGCATGTTTAGAGGAAATTAAAAAGAAAATGTATACATTACTTGACGGAAACTCATATGTAGGGGGACATGAAAAAGAAAATGCATATATTACCTGAAGGAAATTCGTGTGTAAGGAAAAAGAAAAACTAAATATATATTTATGCTTTTATTTCTTATGTCTGTTTTGGTCCTCTATGCTCTAACCGGTTGACACGTCTTGGCATGAAAAGCCATTGCTGCCTCTAGTCAATCGCAGAGACGGTGTCTGTAAAATATCCAACTTAAAACTAAATTTACTGCAAGAGTACAACCACTATGAGAGTAAAACCGAACGTTTAGAGTGGAAGGGGAGGGATTTATCCAATCAAAATGGTTTAAGGGTAGCGTCGTAGAAATTACGGACCAATCACGCACTTCCTTCCTCTAGCAGTTCCAACCAATGGGATGGATTTGTGTATACATGACTGACAAATCCTGTGTGAGCAAACAGACATTTTGAAAACGTTGGCGGCCTGAGTGGTTTTAAAGTCAAAGTTGGACTCTCAACGGTTTTAAAATTAAAACCTTTCTTTGTTTCTGAAATGCAGGTAATTATTACGTTTTTATATCAACAATTAGATACAAGTAGATATAGTTTTAGGTTTTTTGGACAGCTTTTCGGGATATGTTGTTGATGCAGTCTTTAGCTAATTTTAGCTTCGTGTCTTCAGACAAATAACGTTAACAGGAGGCCAAACTGTACACATAGAATTACCTATTTTCAGCTAAGCTTTATTATAAATGACCAAACATGATGTAAAGTGGTGATTACAGTAAACTCTGGGATCTGAAATATTAACTTTAACGTCAGGGTTCTTCAAAGTTTTTAGAGTGAATGCCTAGCTTTGTTTAACTAGGCTAGATCGTACTAACACCATTTTGCCAGTAATTTTCAACGTAATACAATCCTGGCATTTACTTTACCTCCTATATTGGTGAAAAAAAGCAAGAAGTAGAAAATTTTAGCTGTAGATGAATTTGACTCGGTACTCAAATATGTATTAAGGTACATTTCTTCAGAATCGGGGACCAGTAGAATCTGATCCTTTTTTTCCTTTGTTTACAGAATAAAGAAAATTATGAGCCGAAGGGTCTTCAAAGACAGGTTAGTGGTAATTCTCAATTTAAAAAAAAAGTTAAGCTCAACCTTTATTGTGGTACGCCTATAAAAATACATTTACTTGGAACATGGGATTCAATATTGGTTGAAGTAACTTTTGTTATAAGGTATGATTGTGCCCTTCTTACTTTCTACTCTGAATTTCAGTTTACACCCGTAAGTGTGACTGGACCACAACGTGTTCTTGTGAAGCCAAAAGCTGATGCAGAGAAAAGTTATGTTGCAGGTAAGTCTTTCCTTATATGTGCAAATCAGATTAGCATAAACTCACATCTGTAGTAGTCTTTCATGATTTATTGCTTTAAGGTCCTGGGAGAGAATGTGTTAGCTCATCTTCAAATTCACCACCAAAGTAAGTGCATTTAAAAAAGCATCTTATCTGTGTATTTTGCTATATGATGATAAACATTTTTCTACTTTATATCAGGAAATTTACAATTGACGACTTCGACATTGGTCGACCTCTTGGAAAGGGCAAGTTTGGCAATGTCTACCTCGCAAAGGAGAAGAAGCACCAATTTATTGTGGCGCTGAAGGTGTTGTTTAAGTCCCAGATGGAGAAGGAAGGTGTGGAGCATCAACTGAGGAGAGAAATTGAAATTCAATCACATCTGAAGTTAGTAATTCAGGTTTTGTCATATTTCTTTTCTGTTAGACTTGTGTTTTTTGTGTAAATTTAACGTCGGCGTTTTTCTAGCATTTTTGGACAGCTAAAAAGTTGGCTTAAACTTATAAATGGTCACAACAAAGATTCGAATATTATCTTTCAAGGTATTTGCGTAAATATTTATCACAATGCAAACCTATAAGGTATTGGTTGCACTGCTTAAGATTAGTTATTGAGTTTAATTTTGTAGTAAAACACCATCTTTGTGATGGTTATTTGACTATTCTGGAAACATTTTAGGTAAAAATTATGATAATGTCTGTTTTCTTCAGAATAAAGCTTGCAAAGTCAGTCATGCTTTTGCCACATTTTATGTATTTTTGTTAGAATTTAGAGAGACCAATACGAAGTAGAGTATAAACTTCAAGTGGAGGGCAAATTATACATAATGGGTTTTTTTTGTTTGTTTTTGTTTTGTTCTTTTGAAATGATTGAGGTGTTCATTATTCGTCTTCCTCTACTCTGATTCGGTGCAAACTTCTCTTGAAGTTTTAAGATGGGCTAGCTAGCTTGTAAAGCAGTATCTTAAGCCATGGGCATTTTACAGAGTATTGTTTTATCTATTTTCCAAATATGAATATATTATAGTACAACTGCACATAAAATGTCATATAAAACACTGAAGTGCGTGGTTGTAATTTGACAGGTTTTTGAGTTGGTCTGAATAGATAACGGTGATAGATCCTTGTTTTATTCTTTTTTATTTTAAGGACATATCTTATTTGATCATTTCTACACATGCTAAGTCTGTTTATTCAGTTTTTTTTTTTTTCCTCTTAGACATCCTAACATCCTGCGTTTCTACAATTATTTCCATGATCGCAAGAGGGTTTTCTTGATACTGGAGTACGCTCCACGTGGAGAAATGTACAAAGAGCTCCAGAAGTATGGACGGTTTGATGATCAGCGCACTGCAACGGTAAAAGCTGATTTTAAAAAAAGAAAAACGGAAGACGTCGTCTTCAATTCCTTGTATATTTGCTTCAGTGCATTAATCAAATGTTAATTTAAACTTCCAGTACATGGAGGAGATATCTGACGCGCTGATGTACTGCCATGAGAAAAAAGTGATCCACCGCGACATCAAGCCAGAGAATCTACTTCTTGGTTTTCGCGGAGAACTGAAAATAGCTGACTTTGGTTGGTCTGTCCATGCACCTTCTCTAAGGTAAGAACCTAACATTTCTGAGAACCACTGTTGGATTATGCTGCTAAGTAACTTATTTCAGCTTTTTTATGCTCTTATTAATCCTCCTTACAGACGTCGCACCATGTGCGGGACATTGGATTATCTTCCTCCTGAGATGATTGAGGGACACACTCACAGCGAGAAAGTGGACTTATGGTGCATCGGAGTCCTATGCTACGAATGCTTAGTTGGCAACCCGCCCTTTGAAACAGCGAGTCATTCAGAAACATACAAGAGGATTACGAAGGTTTGTGTTTCTTTGCAGGTATAATAATTTTAGACTGCTGAATTCAGTAGTTATGCACAGAAGAGTCTGGTTACTTTGAATAATGTGACATTTTGCTATATTTGGCTTCAAAGTAGGAATGATTCTGTATAAGGTTATTACAATATGACCTTGAGTAAACTAATTATGGTGATAAGGTACTTTCACATTTAAAACGTGTCTTTAATTTAAAAATGACTATTCTAGTTCCTGCTAAAACAATATATTGTATGTCAGTATTGGTTCTAAATACCTTGTGTTATGAAATAAATAAAAACCTAGGTATATTTCACCATGCTGATCAGTTTTTTTTTGTTTGTTTTTTTTTTTGTTTTGTTTTTTTAGGTGGATCTGAACTTCCCCAAAGTCATCTCTGATGGTGCACGGGACCTGATCTCAAAGCTGCTCCGCCACAACCCCATAGACCGTCTGCCTCTTCAGAATGTTATTGACCACCCATGGGTGAAGGCTAACTCACGCAGACTCCTTCCTCCCACCTGCCCTACCAAGAAGCCCTGAACCCACCAGCCTGCGGCCTGTTTTCTGAACGTTTTCAACTGTCATTCAAAAAAAAGGACAGTTGAAAATTGCATTTTGTAACTCGGGATACATCATACCGATAAACGGCGGATATCTGCCTCATTTAGCTGAAACCTTTCAATAGGAGGTCTTTTTAATTAAGGTTCACTTCTTTTGCTTCCAAGTGAAAAAGCATTGTTATCAAAATAGATTGATTCTTGTTTGCAATTAACTTTTATAATACAGTGTTTCTTGTATTTCTATTAGTAGTTCAGTGTGTTGCTTTTAAGATGTTGTATACTGCCTTTAAATAAAAACTGCTGCTAATATTACTATTGGCTCATGCAAGTATTTTCTTCAGATCAAGATGGGCAAGCTTGTTGCTCAGATTGGAAAGTATGCATAATTTTATCTCTTTAAAATTCTTAAAATTATTTTTTTCTGCAAACAATTTTGTACTATGTAAAGAGTTTTTCTTAAATAGCACAGACACCTTTACATGTGTCTTTGCAACACATATAAAGGTTAACAAATTTTTTGTTTTTAAATATGCTGACCAACTTTGAGCTCTGTATTTAATATAGCAGTTCCAAATAAAGTTTAGTAGTGACAGTAATGACAGATTCCATTACTGTAGCTGCAAAATTATATAAATATAATCAGTCATTAATTTGCCCTGTAGCTGTTGATGACAGCAATTTTTCGAGGGTGTAGGCCATCAGGTAGCGTGGCCGAGCGGTCTAAGGCGCTGGATTAAGGCTCCAGTCTCTTCGGGGGCGTGGGTTCGAATCCCACCGCTGCCAAAGTAGCTTTTGTCTCCTTCGATTAAAACTAAAAAGGTCGAGGATGTCATTTTGCTAGAATTTTCAGTTTTCGTCAAATAGTTTCACGCATGAGTATTTTGCTGTGTGACGCTCTAAGTCAACTATAAAACACATTTGATGACCAAAAATTATGCACTTTTATCAAAACAGTATTTAACATACCGTTGTTGAAATGGGGCAAATGTACTTTTTAACTTGTTTGCTGGCTTCTCAGAATCGAATTAATTTGCTGAGACATACCTTCTTTTCTTTTGTAGACAGAATTTGACGCCACTTGGGGGCGCTCTCGTTTTAAAACGTACACATTGACAGCAGAAAAAAAATATTTCCAGTCAAACACAACTGTAGAAAACGTTACATTAACAATCAGCAAAAATAAATAAATAAATAAATAAATAATTTAAGTGGATGAGTGGATCAGCTCCACAAAGGAGAGGTTAAAGAGGTTTTTGGATACTTCAATAGAATCGATTACAGCTCTGATCCGCACTGCTTTAATGAATGTTTGAAAAGACATACATCTAAAAACGATGGCTTTTAAACATTAGTGTTACATTCAACACAGTTTGTAATAGACAATACTACCACTGACAAAACGCACTAAATTAAAAAAAAAAAATAAAAAAAATCTTTAAAAGATCCTTCAAAAGTTTGGAATTTTGTTCTTTAGCTGAATGTTAGACTTTTATTTTGGTGGGGCAAACCATTGCCAAGTTCTTCCGGCTCATTCTCGAAGCGCTTTTCTACTAGTGGACGTCACATCCCCAAACACATAGCTTGTGCTCTTATATGGGACATCCCCTGATGTTTATTCAATTTCTCTTCTATTTTAACAAATAAAATACAGCCAGGTTTCAGTGAAACATGGCTGGTTTGCCTCCGGGGGACCCGCAGCTGGTCTCAATGATCGTCAGTCATTTAAAAACACAGGGACTCTTCGACCAGTTCAGGAGGGACTGTCTAGCAGACGTTGATACAAAGGTAACGGTCGAAATCATAACTTCCTCTTCTGTATCTGTGTTTATACTGCTCATGAAAAGATTATAGTTTAAGTAGATGTTCTGTTGTGTTTTTCAATCCGTGTCATGTTTACTAAATATCTTTTGCTAGTTCCTCAATGTGAGCTCTTTTTCCCCTCATCGGATTTGTTTCAAAACGAGTCTACAATTTAATTTGAATCACAATTAGTTGTAAATGAAAAATAAAAGATTATTAAATCTTTACAGAACCCACCGCATTGTCACACTGTAGTTGACAATGAGTTTCTTGGGGTCCTCAAGCAACCATTGTCAACATGCCCACTTTGTAGATCACTTTGTAGCTTTTTGTTTGTCTGTGAGTGGATATTTGCGAAATACTTGTGATTAATGTTTTGCAGCCAGCTTACCTGAACCTGAAGCAAAGAGTGGACAACTTTGTCTCCAATCACCTTTCTAATCACACATGGAGTCCTCATCTGAACAAAAACCAGTTGAGAAACAACATTCGGCAGCTCGTCCTGCAGTAAGGGGGAAAAACTGTATATTTTTCTTATATCTTTTAACAAAAACACAGTTTTTTTTAATAATCAGTACTTTTGAAGCCAGATATTTATCATAAACACATGGTATTTTATTCCATCAGCCAGAACGTTTTAGTCACTTTTATTACTTCTTCAAAATCAGAAACATACACACACTAAGATTACTCTTGACACAGTTTTCCTCAAAGTGCCACGTTTATCTGTAAGTATTAATCACATGAGAATGGACACATTGCTGTTTAGGCAGGAGGCGGTGGCTACTATGTCCAAAAAATACACTCGTTTTTTTCTGGCTGAAGCTGCTAAGAGTGTCATTATACACAGCAAATAAAGTTAAAATAGACAGCATCATGAGAAAAGAATATTATGTAAAAGTATTGAAGCAACATCTCAAGAGCCATTGGGTCTTCCTCAGCATAACACTAAATTAGTCACAAAGTGGAGTAATGAAAAGAAAATTAGTTCTAGCATTTAGGAAATCAAAATAATTTAGCTGATCTAAAACAGGAACATTTTTGTCTGGTTTAATCTCAGACAGTGAAAAAAAGTAGTGGTGTGTAGTTTTTTATTATTATTATTATTTTTAAAAGCAATCTTTGTTAGTATCTGGTTTCAGTTACATGTATATGTGATTTTCTGACACTTCTTGTATTTGTTTCCCTCACAGATCTGGAATGCTGGAGCAGGGGGTGGACAGGATTGTGGCCCAGGTGGTTGATCCCAAAGTCAATCACATCTTCAGGCCGCAGGTGGAGAGGGTGGTCCGTGAATTTCTGTCTCCGGGCAGCTGCTCCGAGGAGCCGCCACTTCCTCTGACACCAGCAGAGATCAAGACGGACAGCAGCGTTCCTGAACAACGTATGTAACTTTTCGTAAATTCCCCTGATGCTTTCCATGACTGCAGAATAATCTCTTTCTGTTTACTCTGCTACAAAATTCACAAATGGTCTTAAACACATATTGATTTGTCCACAGCTTCATCATCAGCTTCAACTCCCGGCAGCAACGCCATGTCCATCCTGGATACCATAACTTCTCTTAATCAGGAGGCAAACGTCAGGACCAGCTCAGCAGCCGAAAGAGGCGGTAAAACCCAAGTTCTGGATGAACCAATGGAGCTGGTGGAGGAAAACGAGCAAGACATGGAGGTTGTTGAAGAAAGTGACGATAACCAGGAAGGAAGGTCGCTGGAGGAGGCAGTGGAAGGAGAAATCCAAACAGCGGAAGTGAAGACAGAAAGCTTAGAAGAGCAGATGGAAGAGGAAAAAGAACAACTAAAAGAGGAGGTTAAAACTGAGGAGGAGGAAGCAGGAGCTCCGGCGCAAGCAGAGGAAAAGAAAGAAAAACCTACAAGCAAAGTGAGTGGGAAGATCTCCGATGAGAAGTCTGATGATGAGGGAGTGAAATCTACGAGTCAAGCCAAGCAGAAAGCCAGAGAGCGGATAAAAGAGGGTGAGCTCTTTTTTATTTTTATGTTTTATGGACAAACAGCTGCATAATTCACTGAGTACAGTATATTTGTGTTAATAGATATTTATTTTCTTGTTTTCAATCAAAGTTCTTAATAAAGCATTTCATTATGCTTGTTTTTTTTTTTTAAGAAGGGTGTTTCCACTGTAAACATAACATTTTGTGACATAATTTTTAAGTCTCATTTTTTAAATGTGTTCATTCATTGATTAGTTTTGGAAAGTTAAAGAAAAGAAAATAATAATTTATCAAATCTAGCTATTTTTCTATTTTATTTCTAAGATATTATTTATATTCTTGTTGTAGAAATGATAGAAATATTACAGTCTCTTTCTGGAGGGGTTTACAAACCTTAGTGCTTTATTACAAGGTGACTATTCTTATGAAGCAAGTAGGTGGATAGATGTATTTGTGGCTGATCAGATTGGCCCGGGTTCAGTTATTGAAAGGTGGGTCAAAAATCTTTGCTGCCACTCCTACCTCTTGGTCATGAGGTATGGATGAGGGCCAGAAGAACGAGATCAGTAGAGATCTAGTTCATAAACCAATATGTTTTTTTTTTTTTCAGGCTAAACAAAGATTTGAAATGATCGTGTTTATTTGGTTTACAGAATACTCTTTGGAGGACTCAGACCTCGAAGGCCTGAGTGACATCACGGTGAGCTCCGTCCACACCAGCGACCTTTCCTCTTTCGAGGAGGAAAGTGACGTGGAGGAGCAGCTCTCCGATTCTTCCGAAGAGGGCCAGCTTCCGCCAGATGGTCTCTGCCTCCAGTTTTTCACTGTTGCTAAAATTATTTGAAACTTTTTATAAAGAATCAAAGTCAGAGTCGGAGCTTTATTTGTTCTAGTGTGCATGTTGATTTGTCTGCAGATGAAGGTGAGAAAGCGGAGAGGAAACACACCAGTGAGGAAGCGGAAGGCGAAGACAGGGAGCGTAAACCCCGCCGTAAAGCATATGTCCACAAACCCTTCCTCTACTCTCGTTACTATAGCGACTCGGATGATGAGGTCACTGTGGAGGAGCGTCGCAGATCTGCTGTGAGTTCACAAAAAATGTGGTTTAAATGACCTGAACTTTTGTTTTTGATGTTGATGGTAAATTTTCAAGCTGCGCGGTCGCACAAAGAAAATGTAAATTTTGGATTTGTTGTTGACTTATCAGGCAAAAGACAAAGAAGAAAGACTGCTGAAGAGGCAACAGAACAGAGAGCGAATGGAGGAGAAGCGCAAACAGAAAGCTGTGCAGGCTGAAGAGCAAGGTGTGTTTATTTGGATCTTTGTCTTGGAATGGTGCGTAAAAGGAACATTCTTCGTACAATTTCAACCAAAACACACAAATTGATTTTTTTTTTTTTTTTTTTTTTTTTTTTTTTTTTAAAATTTTTTTTTTTCCCAAATATTCCCCCCCACCCCCGCCTTTAATTAGGACAAATTTCCCCCAAA
>NW_015114114.1:227388-294828 GCF_001443285.1 Poecilia latipinna
GTGGTTTTTTGTTAAGGATGTGTTGATAAAAGAAACTTTTCTTAAAATATCCCAAAAAAACCCAAAATATTTTTTTTTTTTTTTTTTTTTTTTTTTTTTTTTTTAGAACATCTGTTATTTCCAACTAATTCACCCTCAACCCAGGCTTTAATTAGGTCAACGTTACCCCAACAATTACTTTTCTACACTCTTTATTTCATTCCACATTTTCTAGTTAAATAGTTGGACATGCTTTGTCATATTCCAGTTACAAACTTCAATGTATTGTAGTGACATTTTCTATGAAGTGGAAGGAAAATAATACATGTTTTTTTTTTTTTGACCTATTAAGTATTTTTGGTCTAGTTTCCAGTACAAACATTTTAGTACACTTAAAATAATATAAACTACTTTGTTGTAAGTAAATAATTCCTCAATATTGAAAAGAACTAGTTCCATATTGTTTACCTTATAATAAGACAATTTTTCCCATGTTATAAATGCGAAGAATCTACCAGTTGAATTAGAACCTTTTCATCAATATGAAGTTATTATTGGCCTATAACAAACTTTTATATCTTGCTGAAAAGTTACCGTAAGTTACTTTTGTCTTATTTCAAGTGTGCTAGGGTATTTGCACTAGAAATTAGACCAAAAATACTTAGTAAGATTTTATGTGTTGTCAGTGTAACAGAAAACACATGTGGAAGAAAGCCGACACCTTGTTATATCATAGCTTGTTCATGTGTTTGAATGGCCTAGTCAAAGTTCAGACTTTAATCTCCAAGAATCTGTGAGAATACTAGAAAATTGATGTTCACAGATGCACTCCTTCCGACCAGAGCGTGATTGAGACGAGCTAAATTCAAATATTTTGCACGTGTCTTAAAGTGTTGAATACCATGTTGTAATTTCCCTTGCGGTGTGAATCTACTGCATCATTTAGCATGTTTTTATCTTAAACAGACAGCAAAAAAGCAAAGAGTTCTGACGCTGCTGGCGTGGAGAGCCCCAAGGCCAAAGAAGCCCGCAAAGAGAAGAAGGTCCTGGAGAAAAAAATGGCGCTCAACAGGAAGAGAAAACTAGACTCAAGGTGTGTTATTAGAAGCTCCAGCAAGTGCTTTAGAATTTATTTTTGAGGATTTCTAAGCTTTAAAAATGTTGTAAATGTCTTCCAGAAAAGAGGGAGATGTTTCGAGCAAGAAAAAAGGAGAAGCAGGAGAAATATCCCGGAAAGTGGTATGAGCACGCCAACAGAAAGAGTATCAAACATGTTTGTCGTTTGGGTGGGTGAGCTGTTACAAACCTCCATTTTGTTCTGTTGTTTTGAAATCCAGGAAGTGAAACCCTTAACCTCAAAGACCCCACAAGCTAAACTAGTGAGACATCTGTCCGAGTCTGCATCGTCTGACGACCGGCTTGGGCGGACGAGTGGCGGTGTCTCCGAAGATTCCTGCGACACAAAGAAGCTTCCTGACAAAAGCCAGACTCACTCCTTCATCCTGGATCTGGAACAAGGCTCCCAAGAGGCACTCAAGCATCGCTCGTTTGGGAAATTTGACCGTCTGCCCCGCAAAGAACGCAAGGAGAAGGAGCGCAGCCAGTCTGATGAACGTTCCAAGCTCAAACAGAAACACGAGAAGAAATCTGAGCATCCGGTGGAAGAACCTCTGCAGAAGGATGGCAGTGCTAAAGTTTCTTCCGAAGAAAAAGTCGAGAAGAAGCTTAAGGTCAAAACCGAGAAGAAAATCTCTGGAAGTACTCGAGAAGGAAAGGTGACAGAAGACAGCACTGACGAAGGAGGGGCTAAAGATGCCAGGAAGATAAAAGGAGGGTCTGTGGAGAAGGAGAAAATAAGAGAAAAAGAGAAGAGCAAAGAAAAGGAAAAAGCTAAATTGGACAAATCTGCCTTTAAAAGTGATCTTAAGCAGCTGCTTCGCCCAGATTTTGCAGGGTCCTCTGAGGATCGCTCTGACAAGGAGCCTGGCTCTGACGTCAAGAAGAGAGAGAAACACTCTAAGGAAGGGTTGAAAAGGTCAAAGAGTCATTCTGAGGACAGGCCAGGAGAGAAACCCAAATCTAAGCTAGACGGTGAAAAAGAACGGAGTAAAGCAGAGAGCCAGAAAACACAGAAACCAAACACTGAAGCTGACAAAGATCCTAAAAAAGCAAAGCCTGCAGAAAAAGAGAAGAGTGCAGAAAAACCAAAGGCAAAATCCAAAGAAGAGGGAAAGTCTTCACTCTTAGTGAAGACAGAAAAGAAATCTCAAAGTCCCGATGTCAGAAACACTGGAGGATCTGCTGTCGGTAAACCTGAAGCAGCAAAAGAGAAGAAAAAAGATGGAAGCACTAAAGAGCAGAAGAAAGTCTCTGAAGACGCCTCACATGAGAAACCAGAGCTTAAAATTTCTAAGAAGAAGCTGGAGAAGAAGGACAAAGTTCCAGAAAAGAAAGGCGAGAGTCCAGAAGACAAACCACAGAAAGACGACGGAGCGGAATCCTCGGATCAATCCGCCAAGTCTTCAGCCGTCGAGATGGAAGATCCACCGAAGAAACAACATCCTCTTCAAGACACGAACACCGAGTCTGATCTTGTCGCTGCCACGGTCGCCACGTCCTTCTCAGACGACACCTGCGACGCTTTAAGTGACATCACTCCGGAACCGTCCGAGGGAGAGATGGAGTCACGGCTCCGGGAGATGCCGGGGGTACCAGCCGAGGCCGACGCCCTGCTGGCGCTCATGGACGTCTGTACGTCAGCCGAGGCCAGGCTTCCATCTGCAGGCCTGAAAGAGGAAGTGACTCCCGAGATGGAGCTTCAGGACGCCGACATGAAGATGAAGGAGGCCGCTCTGACGCTGCTCTCCATGGATCCTGACAGCACGGTTTCATCTGCCCTAATTGTCCAAGATATGAGGGGGGAGTCGCCGCGGCATTCGCCGGATCCACAGCAGATTGAAACGGCCGCAACCGAGGAGGAGAAGCGTCTCACTCCAGTGGAGCTCAATCAAGCAAGTCAGCAATCAGCCGCCGCAGAAGAAGAAGACGCTCTTTTCTCTCCAGAGGAAGAGTCTCTTCAAACTGAGGCTGAAACTACTGCATCTCAACAAGCTGCATCAGGCGAAGAAGAGATGCAGCTCTCTCCAGTGGAGGTAGCGCTGCAGGTTCAGCTTCATCCCACTGAAACTTTGCTAACCGCAACAGGCGAGGAGGAGAATCCACCAAACGCAGCAAGTGGAAATGAAACCATAGCAACAGCATTTCCACAAGCTGCTGCGGCTGAAGAGGAGAATCAGCTTTCTCCAGGTCAAACAGAACCAGAAGTTGAGCTCACTGCAACTGAAGCTGCAGCTGAAGCCGCGTCCGCCGCGTCTCCGCAAACTGAAGAGGTGAAGCCGCCCTCTCCAGTGGAGGCAGAACCTCCAACTGAGCCTGTTGCAGCTGAAGTCTCAGTGGATGCACCTCAACAAACTGTTGCACTTGAAGAGGAAAGTCAAACATCTCCAGAGGAAACGGCACCTTCAACTGAGTTTACTGCCTCTGAAGCGACACCAGATGCAACTCAACAAACTCCTGCAGCAGAAGAGGAGCAGCAGCTCTCTCCAGTGGAGGCGGCACCTCTAACTGAGCTCACTGAAACTGAAAGTTTACCAGCTGCATCACACCTAGCTGTGGACGAGAAGCAGTTCTCTCCAGTTCAGACGGCACCAGAAGCCGAGCTTCCTGCACCTGAGACGGCATCGGCAGCCTCTCAGCAAGCTGAGAAAGATGAGCTGGTCTCTCAAGTTCAAACAGCAGCTCAGGTTGAGATGAGCCCCACTGAACCTTCATCATCTGTGTCTCGACTTACTACTGCAGGTTTGTAGAAATGAACAAATCGTTGAAGCTCAAAGTACTTTTTTTTTTAATTCCATAAAGTAGTCAATGAATACAATTTAAAAAATATTGACAAGATATTTTTCTAATGCTATAAGTGAAAAGGAAATCTGCCAATGGAACTGATCATTTTTGTCAGTATTAAAGAATTATTGACTTAAAACAAGCTCTTATATCTTGCTGAAAAGTTACTTGTAACTTGCATCTGTTTATGGATGACTCAGAATCCAAGACGGACCCCGTTGAGTCGGACATGTCGGAGACGGCTCCACCGCCGGTAATTAAAGAAGCTTAAAATCACCGAAACATTCAGTGACATTAATACTGCTATCAGTGAAAAACTACGGCTGTGTTTCTCTACAGGAGGATGAATCCACTTCAGACAAACGTCCAGCTCATTTTGAGGATGAAGTAATGGAAGCTGCTGAGATTTCAGCAGACAGAATAAAACTAGCAGCACCAGCAGACAAAGATGAGGGTAAATTCTTAAACATGGTTTTTATTCCACTTTTGTTTGCCATTTATTTTTTCTGAAATATGTTTTCTATTTGACAACCTTTTTTCCCATCAGCGTTGTTACCTGTTGTTGAGCCAGAAACGGGAGAAATCACCAGCAGCAAAGGAGAGAGCTCGGTTTCTGACTCCTCTCAGCAAATCTCCCAGATCCCCAGTAAAACTGGTGAGTTTTACTTCCTGACAGCCTGATATTGACTTGAACGTTTCAGCTGCCATTTTGTTGTTTTAACCTTGTCTTGTCCTGAAGAACAAGAAGAACAAAACGCTGCAGTCCCAGAAACCAGCAACGAGGTGAGCAGAGAACAACGCTACGGCAAAACAAATATAACTTACTTTGGTTTATTTCAAGGATAAGTTCTGACACTTATCAACTTTTAAATTCTAGGCAGCGAAGAGAGAAGGGGAGGAAAACCAGACAAAAGATGATCAGTGTAAAGTTTCATCAAATACGCTGTTCTTATTGAATCAAAGAATTATGTTTAGACACTTATTTTTAATCATATACATTCATAGGTGAAACTCAGAGTAAAACGGTGGAGGAGGATAGTGAAAATAACCAGACAAGGACTGATGATCGTAAGAGAAATTTATTCCAGTTTTATCAAATGCATTCTTTATTTATTTAAATGAAAAAAATAGTAAGGAATTATTTTCCTTTCTTATATAGGTGAACCTGAGAGTAAGACACCAGAGGGAGGTGATGTGGAGAAGGTAAGTCATAGTCTTTTTATTAGCTCTAAAGTTTGCTCCAACCAGTCGTATTCATTATTATTATAATTTATATATATTTCTCTGCTTCAACTTGGTGTAGATGGACGTTGACATGTCTGACAAAGTTGAGTCTGGAGAAACAAACCCAGAGGCCAAATTAGTCAAACAAATCAGTGAGTCGAATGTTTATTTTTCTATTCTTACATCTATGATTGTATGTTTAAGTATGATTTTCTCTTCCTCCTGCAAAATATTATTATTTTTTTTTTGCACTTAATCTATTTTTGCCTTGTCTGCCTGGATCTTGCAGGTAATGTCTCGAGCACAGACAGTCAGGAAGACGGGAAGAGCTCAGACGTGTCAGAAAAGGTGGGCTGCTTAACACCCAGCTTTATATTTTTAAGTGAAAATATTTGTCTGGTGACTCGTCTCTCATCAGGAACAATTTTGTTTTACAGGAAGAGAAGACTGAAAGAAGAAGAGGACGTAAAAGAAAGCTTTCAGTTAAAAGTGGTGCGTTTAGTTTCGTTTATTATTATACTTTAATCAAACTTTTAAGATTCCAAAGCTTTTGTTTTGGCTCTATTTGAAACATTTTTAAATATAAGAAATGAATTAATACTAACGAAGTAGACTGAAATATTACCTCGCGTGTCTTTAAGTTAGCGTTGGAAAATGTCAGCTCTAACAGAGCATCACTCTACCACCACCATCCTTTACAGTTTGTATGGGTGATCTGTTTCTGAAATGTTAGTTTCTCAACAAATGTAATGAGACTCGCTGAAACATTTCAGTGTTACAAAATCAAACAACAGGAAAAACGAGGGCATCACCGTATGCATCATAACAGAAAACCCATCTAAATAAAAATATCAACAGTGAATGTGGGCGAAATTGAGCCATAGTGAATTTCTGCTGTTATTTTTCACACGGCAGACGGCACTAAGGAGGAAAAGGATGAACAGCGGTCTGTTGAGGCAAGTATAACCCTGATCAGATTTTAGCTTTATTGTCAAAAACCATTTGGGGTTAAAGTATTTAAATGAAATCTTAAATTATTAGGAAAGTGAGCAGGAGGTAAAAACACCTCGCAGACGGCGATCGTCCAGAAACGCGGAGCAGCTGGAGACGGAGCAACAGAAAGAAGCGGAGAGATCGGAGAAGACGCTGGCTCGCAGAGGAAGGCGTCCAGGAGCCGTAGCTAAAGAGGCAACAGACGGTGGGTCGGCCATGTTTGATAAAGAAGATATTTCAAATTTGAAAATGATGACATTACAAAAAAACAAAAAAAAACACAATTTTGACAATGAGGTATATATTTGAGATTCTCCTGACCTACAAACAAATTGTTTAACATTTTTATTAATGCCTACATCATTCTGTGCTATTCTTTGCCCCAATAATAAGAAAGTGAAATGATAAAATGAAGTGATTTCTCTTCTCTCTGGTGGTGTTTTTGACCATGTTACAGCTGTCTCTGTTGGCAAGGTGACCTGTCCTTGGAGGACTGGTTAATGTTTGAGTCTCTGTTCTCTGATGTTTTTGTCAAAATTTTTAACTTTAGATAATCAGGAGGAAAATGAAGCAAAAGTCGAGGACAGCGCTGGTCAGACGGCATCGCTCGAAGAAGCGGAAAAAAAAGAGGTTGGTTCAGAATTTAATGTATTTATGTGGAGCTGCAGCTTTTATAGCAAGTGTTTTGCTCATCATAATCACTTAATGCATAAGAAATGTACAAAATTTTGAACTGTAAAACTTCAAATGCCTTCATTTCCTTAAAAAAAAGTTTAACTTTTAACCTTTTCAGAGCCCTGAACATAAATGTGAAGCACAGAAAAGTAATCAAAGCGAAAGCGAAGTCAGCCTGCCTTCTCCTGCTGCAGACGAACTTGAAGTTACTGGAAAGTCAGACCCCCAGGAGAGCGACGACACGCGTGAGTTTGTTTTACTATCACAGTGGGGCTAATTTTAGTTTATTCGGCAAAGTGAAGCTCTTGAGTTGAGAAGGAAACGCTGGTAGCTGTACAAAATCACAGAAAAAAAAATGGCTGTAATGTGTTTACTTTAGAAAGTATTCCCTCTTCTTGTGTGGAAATGTGTGGATTCAGGCTGACTGAAATGCAAACTGGGCTTCTGCAGGCGCTAAAGTTGCTTTGTATGAAGAATGAAAACTGTGTTCCTGGCGACATAAAACTTGATTTCTTTTTTTGTAACTAATCAGACAACTCTGGACTTCTTTTACTCAGACCACAGACTAGAAATGCGTAATTATTTTAAAAAAAAATTTCATCCATCTAATCTGTTGATCTTAATATTTTGATTATTGATTAATCTAAAGGATTCATCCAATAAAATATTTATGTCTTTAGCTTTTCTTTATACTAACTTTCAAATTTTATGCATAACTCAAAATAAAATCTAAAGATCTATACTTTACATGGCAAAATATAGTTTGTAGTTTGCAATCTTTAGCATAAGCAATGTAAAAGCAAATTGAATTCTTGATATGATTCCAAAAAAAAGTCTGTGTTTTCGTCTGGTCAAATATTAGAGCGGAGATGACACTTTTAATTTCTCAGGATAATTCATGTGTTTATGATTTATTAGACTCAATCCAAACTAGTAATGTAAAGCTGTAGCAGTCGAAATTAAGTTCATTGCAATAAATTAGATTTCCCTTTAATTAGCCAAAACGTTTAAGGTCATTTATGCCACATTTCACTGACATGTAAAGTAGCTTGTTTCTCTAGAAACAGTTTTCGCTGTTGAGCCTCAGCAATCTAAGATTAACACATTTCTTCTGATATGAGAAGAAAAAAACAACACTGTCAGAAACCTCAGTGAGAATTATTATCATTGTATGATTTTGACAAATACTCACAGTTATGAAATACAGTTTTAAATTAATTAGCTTTTATGGCTCAGATACATTATGTGTAACATCTCCAAACTTAAAAATTAACAGTTGATTTTTGCAGTTTTTTTTACAAAAAAACAAAAATAAAAAATAAAAAAATCATTTTGCAGTTCTTGGTTATAAAAGTTTATTTTATAACCACTAGCAAATCTTTGTATGAGAGGATTTTTTTGTGAAGAACAGTCTGCTTGTCTGTCGTTGCACATCATACAGTAGGCCATGTTTAAATTCCAGGTAAACAAGGAGTGAAGAGGAAGAGATCAGAGGAAACAGAGGAGTCTGGAGAGGTGAGAGGTTTTTTTTTTTTCTTTTTACTTTTGGACCAAACTGCTGCTGTTGTGTTTTAATTTCCCCAATTTTCAATTCTGCAGGAAGCTGAGGCTCAGCAGGGGCTGGCAGAGGGTGAACAAGAACAAAGTGAGGAACAAGATAACAAAAATGAAGATGAAAAACTCATCATGAAAAAGAAATAAACAATCAGATTATTAGCATAGCTTAGTGACTGTGGTGTTACGGATGAATCCTTATAAAACATGAAAAGTTTTCTTTTTTTTTTTTTTCCCCCAGCAGTCTCCACCTCTCAGAGCCATTCAGAAGATGTGAAAGAGCAAAGCTGCAGTGAGAAGAAGCCAGATAATGTAAGTTGGCAATGAAATAGAAATTTCCGATTATATTTAGCTGCCAATTTTAATACGTTCTGTTATTAGTACTTCTCTTTTATGTGGAAATCTATGTTTTGATCAGTCTGCGGAGCAGCAAGACCCAGAGGCAGCTCCAAAGAAACGGAGGGGACGGCCACCAAAGGCAGCTGCTGCTGCCGCCGCCGCCGCTGCAGACGATTCGGGTAAATAAAGAAGAAAAATAAAAGAGCTAAACATTTTAAATATTTTTTAGCTCTATTTATGTAATCCCTGCACTCCCTCAAAAGAACAAAAACAAAATTGGGTTTGATATTTCAAAATCTCTACTTTGATTTGGCTAATAAGTTTGATAAAGTTGAGCTTTTTGTGTTGTTAAATGCTTTTTAAGATGTCTGTAAAATGACTTTTGCATGTTAAAATTTGAATTTTAACAATTATTTCTATAGTTAAAAAGGAGAGTAAAGCAGATGAGAAGGAAAAAGAGCAAAATGATGAAGATGGGGAGGAAAGCGACAACGAAGGAGACGGGGAGAAGGGAGTTGCAACCAAAGCAACGACTCGGTCTGCAGCTCGCCTCGAAGCCGAAAGGTAATTTTAAGTTTTCTCTAATAAATTAACTGTAAAGATCGGCCTCAGCTATGGGTGGCTTTTTTTTTTTTTTTAATCTGCTGGAAAGAGCCAAAGCAAAAACGAACCCGTTCATCTGTGGTGGTACACAAATATCTGATCAGTGAAGGTCTTAATATCTTCAGACTGAAGAACCCATTGACGCCGTTTCATCACATTTAATGAGAGCAGGGAAGATTTAGCACTAAAGCAATAATTTTGTTTTACTGCTCCTCAGAAACAAGCCAAGTAAACCCTCCACCCGGGCGAGTCGACAGAGCGGTAAAGAGGAGACCACAGCTGGCACACGGTGAGTCCGTCTCATTGAGGTTCAGCAGCACCAACGAGCTTTCAGGAGCAGGCGACCAAAAGTGACTGCAACCGGATGCCGTTTCTCCCTAAAAAGAACATTTTATTCAAAAGCTTTCCTGGAACCTCGCGTGATTAGTTCCCAGAATGAAAAGAATAAATCTGTCCCGTGAACTGTAGGAAAGCAGGTTAAACCCGAGCCGAATTTTTGATCGGCTTGCTAATGCTTTTTGGAGTCTTTCAAGTGAGAAGCTGTCCATTCCTGTTTTTCAGGGGGGGGGAAAAAACGTCTTTCCTGAATTTTCTCTCAGGGGAAAAACCCGCTAATCTTAACAATTATTTGACGCATTCATCTTCAGGTTCAGCTTAGAAGCATTAAAAAAGTTCAATACTTAAAAAAAAAAAAGTTTTTGTTCCAATATTTTTCCTGATTTATTTATTTTATTTTTGTCATAATTATTTACATTAAAGTTGTACGTTAATGCTGGAGTCAAAACCGATTTAGCTACTATCAAGATGTCTGACATTTATTTCTTCTTTTTATTCAAACAATTAATAGAATAATATGAAGACATATTGTATTAAAGCCACATATTTCATTAAAACTAAAAGTAGACTTATTTCCTCACGTCAACAAAGTCATAAAATATATTTTGTCATTGAAGTAACTTTATGATTCTGGTTGCAATTGGAAAGATTGTATTTTTATGGTAAAATACATTTTGATCATGTGATTCTTTGTGTCTTTTAAGAATTTTTTTTTCTTAATTCTGGTTTTTAGAGCTGATTCCTTTTATTTTCCCCTATCACAATCATCTTTCTTTACTCACTCTGAAACGGCTTCTTTGAGAGAATTGGTTTCTGGCAAAACTTTATTATTATTATTGTTGTTTCAGTTTATATTTTTGGTGGAAAGTCTTCCGTTTGTGTTCACGCAGTAGGTACTGAGCGACTTCTTCGCAAATAACCGTTGAATTAACAAACGTACCTACACTCTGTCCTTGTTTCCTTCCTGCAGCGGGACGAGGGCCCAGGGTTCAGCCAAGGGGGGCCGTAAACCGGAGGCTAGCCCCCCTGCTGTGCGAACACGGGGAGGACAGAAATCAGAGGAGCCCCCTTCGAAGAGAGCCAAACGCTGAGACCTCTGACAGCGGTGGAGCAGCGCACCCCCTCAGTGTTGTTTTTACTCCACTTATTCAGAGACTTTCGCAGTCAGTCGGCGTTTTGAAACTGTTTGTGCTTCATTGACTGTCAGTATCGAAAGCCTCTGGATGTTATTATGCACTCTGCTCTGATGGCTGAGTGTAAACCAGAGGATCAGTGAGGAATCCCTCAGAATGCTTTCTGCTGCCCCGCGCCCATATGGTTCGGATCACACTCATCATTCCATGGTTTATTCAGTAATTCCCAGTGAACCGGAGCATTTCAGACCAATCAAAGGCCTAATGTGCAGCCGAGCTGAGCTTTGAGATAAAGAGGCAGCATCAGAATTAACCGTCAGTCAGCAGAGAGGCCACATCTCAGTCACAGACGTCTCTGTTACCCCGACACACACTTGACGCTAAAGGCATCCAGTCTTTGCTGTGCGTTTTATTTCTTGTTATTCATTCTGTGAATGAAAAATAAACCGATTTCCCATCACTGTTTTTTTTTTTTTTATGTAGCCACTAAAAAGAAGTATTAGTAAGAGAGAGCTGCAGCAGTTTCGATGTAAACATTGTGTTCCTGTTGGCATTTTCAACAACAGCTGCTGCAAATAAAATACTGTTTTTATGCCATAAATCCCAACAAACAGATTTGTTTCAGGATTGTAAAGTCGTCGGTAAGAGATTTGTTTTGGTTGTTATGTATATCCACTGTTTGTTTTATAACTTTTTAGTTGTTTTGTTTTATAATAAATTCTCATCTGGACCTTTTTTGTGAATATCTGCAGCTATTTACGTAGTTTTCTTTTTGTATTCATTGTACTAGCTTAAGAGGCAGAAAATATAAGCAGCCACTCCATTCACAACATTTACATATCAGTTTATGTTTGGAATGGGATAGGAAGAAGTGCAAACTTATTCATTTCTATCCAAGTATCTCAAAATCAAAGTTGTTCCCGTCTCATCCTGCTGAAGGAGCCATCAGGCATCCTACTTGTTAAAACATTCAACATTGGTCTTTAACATGCCTAACTAACTAAGCCCATAATGAAATTACAAGTGACATGTTTTCCTACAGCAAAAAGAGACATGTACATCTAACACTCAACTAAATGCCATTTGTAGTGAAATGTCTTTAAATCTTATTTTAAACTGGGTGATGTTTGGACATTCCTGTATTTATAGACTGAAGCTATTCCCCAGTATGACTCCACAGATGCATTCAGTCGTGTACGTCTTTACACACATCAGACAAACGTCGCCTGATTAGCACATAAATGTCTCATACATTTTCACTGAATTCATAATTTACAATGCCAAAAGCATTCGTATCCTTTTGAACTTTTCCGTGTTTTGTCACAAACTTGAATGCATTTTACTGGAATTGGATGTGAAAAACCAACACAAAGCTGTGCACAAACGTGAACGGGGAGGAAAATCGTATCTGGCTTTCAAAATTTTTACTAGTAAAAATCAAAAGGGATACGTTTATATTCCATCCCATTTAACAGATATATTGATGAAATATCCTTCACGGTAACTACCGCTGCTTGTTTTGGAGGCTGTTTCTCCACCTGCTTTCCCCCCCCAATCTCCTTTGCAAAGAAAGAGCAAATATTGATGCATATTTTCAACGGGATTCAGATCAGGGCTTTAACTAGGCCATTTTAACACGTATGTTTTTACATTCCATTAGCTCTAGGTGTGCATTTAATGTTGTCCTGCTGGAAGGTGAACCTCAAGTTTTATTTTGTCTGGAGCAGGACTCTTCCCCTATGAGTTTGCAGTGTTTCCTGCATGACTTGTGGCAGCCAGATTGCAAACAGGACTTCTTAGGGCCCTGGTTCCACAACAGTTTTCCTCTTTGCACTCTTCCACAGCGGTTGGACTTTTAGAGGTGAGAACTGTGGTTCTTTGGAGCTCCTACACGGTTTTGGCTTTCTCTCTCATTGTCCAGCCTGTATGGAGTTAATTTCCTGCCAAAATGTTGCAAACTTATAAAGCATTATAAACTGTCCTCAAACACAACACACACATAATAAATTGTCTGGTGTAGGATTACCTAAGTCTAGTTCTAATAAAACATATTTCAAATAAAATGAAATATATAGAACATATTTTATTTGTGTGCAACATTTTAGCAGGAAATTAACTTTGTAAGCCTGTCTGTTTAAGCGGTTGTGAGATAGTATGTAACTTTTATTCATTTATTTTTTTTAAGAAAGTTCTTTTAATGAAGATTTAGTTTTTCTCTCTTTGAACCAAGCTGCTGTAAACAAACATTCTTCTGGTCTTCTTTCGCTTTTCTTTCTTGAATCTGTGAAAAGATCAAACGGCGACGCTGATTTATTTTTATTAATTTGCCCTCATTATGTCTGAAAGATTATACTCTGTGTTTCCCCAAATGGATGTGCTGTGTGTGCCGTGTGTAAATAAGCAACGACCTTAGCCAATCACCTCCGTGCAGAGGAGAAGAGAGGACATTCCTGCCTGCTAATGGAGGATAAAACTGACAAACTCCAAGTGAAATATTCCACCATCATTAACACATTAGAAGCCTTTAATCGTTGCACCTGAACCTTTAGGATCCAGGACGGATTGGATGAAAAGCCAGAATTGGACGTTTTTTCCAGCCATTCCTGTGGGCTTGCAGGTTTTTTAGTCGTTAAAGGTGTACCTCTCTCAGGTATTTCCTGATTCTGCAATCCAAGCTCTAAAATATCAGACCAACAAATTAAATTAAAAGGCTTGGATTAGGTTTTGCTCAGCCAAAAGGTTTGGCAGACAAACACTGCACCTTTCACTCACTCATGTCATTACTGCACGTTATTTACATTGTAGTCCAATTTTTTTTTTTTTTTTTCTTTGTCATCCTTGCCAAAGAAGGTTTTCTACACCTATATTTAGGGCACACAGACAGATTTATGGGCCACCGTTTTTATAAATGGATTATAAAAGGACCTCACAGCTAGAATAGGATTTAAAGGGGAGCATAAAAAGCAGCAAACTGGGACCAAAATATAAATCAATGAATTTAAATTCTTTTCTTCAGACTGGAGCTACTTTGTAAATGTCGATTCCATTTTTACCCATTCCAACCACAAACTTCTATGAATTTTGCTCAGATCTTATGCAATAGATGCAGACAGGGGACGGTCAAGTCCTCGAGAGCAACCACTCTGCAGTTTTCACATGCATCCCTTCTCCAACACGCCTGATGGATGTGGCCAACTGACGAGCCACTCGTCTGAGTCAGGCGTGTTTCAGAAGAGATGCATCTGAACACTGGAGGATGGTAGCTCTGCAGGACTGGACCAGGGCAACCCTACAATAGAAAAGGATACATGGATCTCAGTATTTTGGTTCATGAAAAACTGAAAAGTGTGGCATTCAGCGAAGTCAATACTTTGTAGAATCATCTTTTGGTGCAATTGCAGCTGAATAAAAAATGCCTCTACACTTTTGCATTACTTGAGACAGAAATACCTGCCCAAGTCTCTCTCCCCCTTTTTTTTTTTTTTTTTTGCAAAATAACACAGTATCAGTCAGGAAGCATCTGAGGTGGCATCATGATGCTGGAGATGGTGTACCGAGAACAAACTTTACTGTGATGTGTGGCTTTATTTCAATGAAGGTCTTCTTCTCACCACTATTTCAAAATGGCCACATTTTTAGAGTGCTAGACAAATCATTGTTCCTGTCAACAAACTGAGATCTCTGCAGCTCCTACAGCTACTGGCTGCTTCTCGGATTAGTGCTCTTTTTCCCTTTTAATTCAGAACATACATGGGTACGCTCTTTCCATGTTCACCTGGACTACAACGATGGAAACAAAAGACAAAGTGCAATATTAAACAGGTACAGAAGAAACTGCCTCACAGCTCTTTCCCCTCCTCAGCATGTCTGCAGGTGGTAACTGTATAGTTTATGCAGCAGAGCTGTGAAAAGATGGCGGTTTCGCATGGCTGTCAACTAGAATCGAGCTAACTTTTGGTTTGAGCGCTGGGGATCCCCGGAGGCGACTGCAGGGGGAACAGAGGGGCTCTCTCCTGCCCCTGTTTGTCTGCTCTGGGAGTGGTCTTTCCTCTACTGGGGATTTGCCCCAGCCCGCTGGCACTAAATGCATTGCTTTAACATGGAGCCACTCCTCTTACAAGACATAAAAGTTAACAGGTGTTTAATGTCAAAAGAGTTTAATACACCAGTCTTAGAAATAGCCAACGACAGGCGGCAGGGAGGAATGGTGACGTTGGTTGAGGTTTTTAGCTTCTTTTTTAAGAAGTAAAGAAGCACAGAAAAATACAAATTTTGTTTTCTCACGGCAGTGTGGAGTGATGTTCTTTGCAAAGTATCGGTAACTTTTTTTTTTTTTTTTTTTACAGTCGTGTAAACAACATGTGTTACTTCTTTGCTTCATAGTTCACAAGAAACGTATTATTTAGGCTTTTTTGTTTTACTGCTGCTGGCACTTTCAAATGCCATTTTCAAATGCTTTAATGTTTTCTATTAAAGCCATTTTCTTCTAAAGCACAAATTTCTTGTTTTATTTTACTCTAGCCAACTCAATATGCAGAGTGCAAAAAAAAAAAATCTATTCATGGAACAGATTGAATTCAAGCAAAGGAACTGTGCATAAGATGGAAAATGAACCTGAAAACACCCTGCAATAAAACATGGTGTATTAAGCTGCAGGGATGGAAGGACAGAGAATCTCACTGGGGTTGATGAGAAGGTGGATAGAGCTAAATACAGGCTGCAAACAATCTGTTATTTTGTTGGGGGAGGGTTAACAATTTTAGATCTATATTTACATTTTAGAATAAAGGGAAATTAAGAATTTTCTTGAACAGTCTGTTCCAAATTTATGGAAAAATACGGGAGAAAAAACAGGTAGTCCATTGGCAAATAAAAACATTAACATACAAAAAATGAATTTTGTAGCACAAGTGTTTTTCTCTTGTAGAGTCTATTTATGAAATGCAGGAAAATGCAGAGATTTATTGTAAAATGTACATAATTTATTGCTTTTAAATTGAGAAACACTGCAGTTCTATATCAGTTTTGGGCAATGTTATTAAGAGACTCTTCGGAGGGCTTGAAGGGCCACATGTGGTTCCAGAGCCACAGGTTGAAGACCCCTCATAAAGCCATAGCTTCAATGGTTTAGATTAAAGCATATTCATCTGTGACAATATCCTAGTCAAAGTCTAGACCTAAATTCGGTTGAAAATCTGTTGCACAGATTGATATTTACAAAATCTCATCATCCAACCAATGTGAGTTGAGTTACTTTGCAAAGAAGGATGGGGAAAAAAACATATGCCAAAAATATTAATTTGGAAACATTTTTGAAAATCATATATGATTGGCTTTCTACTTTACGATTATGTTCTACTTTGTTGGCCCCTCTAATATGCATTGCATGTGGTTGTAATGTGGCAAAATGGCAAAGAGTTCACATGATATGAATCCTTTTGCAAGGCACTGTTTGACATCCTCAGATTAGATCAGGTCTGCAGCGTTGTTAGTCATGAATAAATGTTTAGTTTTCTGGTGTTTTGTTAACTCTGTGGTATCAGAAAAAAAAAGAGGTGAGTTAGCTTCAGCAAAAAGTGAAAAATGATCAAAACAAAACAGAGACAAATCTTCACCTGTCATGTTTCTGTTTTGGACAGCCTGGACAGGTTTAAACTTTTTTTTTTCTTCTTCTTTCTGCATTCCACAGAAAAGGTGATTAATCAGTTCCACAAACTCAGTCCCTGAATAAGCAGATCGAGGCGCTGCTGTTCCTTGGACACTTCTGAGAGAGATAAATGCAGCGCTTGCATTCATGACACAAAAACTGCAGCTGCTGTCTCCGACTCCCACTTCACCGTGTGAAAAGAAGAGAACCTTAATATCTCAAGAATTTCTAAATGGCCCTTGAAGTATCCATAACCACATCCACTCCCGTGCCCAAGAGTGATATTTTTTTGCATGTGACATGAACCCGGTGAAAGGATTTGAAGGACATCTTTATTTAGGCGTGAGCGGAGGAGAAAAGAGCCCTGAGTAGGCAGCCAAAGGCCCTTCAGAGCCCGGGAGCCTTTCATGATGTGCTTGAGCTGCATGCATTATGTGTTGCATGCCAGAGTCTGATGGGAGCTCGTTTGTCTGCACGACGGTGGTGAAAATAAACTATAAATCACGCCTGTGCTATCTACACACATTAATTGGACTGTAACAGTAAGGAGCTTCTGCTCTTGTGTCTGCAGTTCTGCAGCCATTGTTGGGCTGCTTTAAAAAGCTTCCAGGAAGGAGACAGAGGATCCTTCTCTCCGCTTGAGTCTTGCTTCCATTTGCTGCTAAGTGTTCTGTCTCAAGTGCTTTGCCATTTTAAAGCTCGGTTGCATGCAAGGATCATTATTTCTTTAAAAAAAAAAAAAAAAAGAAGCTTTGGTCGTAGCTTCAGCGACTAAAACTGCACTTAGAGCTGGCAGTAAGCCCCCACTTTCCAGTGCTGAAGTTGATCAAGTGTGCGATCAGACATCTGATGAGAAATCTAGAGGGCGTTTGGGAGCATTTACTGCAAATGACTCCTGGCACTGCCCTCTCTAATATTGCTCCATCTGATCACAATTTGGCATCAAAAGGAAGAGGGAGGCTTGGGTATAATTTGGGGCATTTCTCCTTTTTTTTTTAATACTACACAAGAGGAAAAAGAAGAAAATCAAAACCTGTCATAAACACAGCCTGAAGAGGGGAGGAAACAGAGACATTACCAGAGTACATGATGTGCTGCTGCATCGGGTGAGATATTTTTTTAAATCAGAGGATTAAAGTTAACAGAAGTGACAAGAAAACATGAGTCAGGATGGCAGAGGTGAAAGTAATGGTGTAATTTGCCATTAAAGTTTATTTCTTTACTGGAAGCGTGGCAGGAATCTCACCTCAGAGTTAAACTGAATGTGAGCAGCCAAAGAATCTGGAAATATCAAAGGATTCATGTCATCAGTGGTGGTGGTGGGGGATAAAATACACAGTTTCCTGGCATTGCCATTATGAAATAAATGTCTAATGTTTCCAGTTTCATTCTACTGTTGACGTTTCTTATTCCTACCACCAGAGGGAGCCAGCACACACAAAAGACCCAGTTGGTTCAGGTTTAATTTGAAATGTCAGATTTCTGGAGAAGGGACCTCAAGCATTTCTTAAAAGGTTTGGGTTGTTTATATTGTTTTTCCACTCTTACATATTATTGTTGACATTTTTGAAAGATTTGAAACATATAACCTAATAAAAAATATGTCACTCCATTGTAAAGTGCTTTGCTAAAAGATGCGGAATCTTTTCTTCTGGAAAGATAAAATTAAATAAATTGAAACATGGCAGTGAACACATTGAAAATATATGTTTGATCTTAGCAAGTGTTCGTCGTCTATTTCAACTACAGAACAAAAAAATATTACCGATACTATACTTATAATCACGCCTCTCATTTTTGTTTCTTAGTAACATAAAAACTACATTTAAAATCACAATAAATTGTTTAAATTGCTAAAATGTCATAAATGGAAAAAAGAAAAGAAAATTATTTGTGGCCATTTAATAAATATATGCAAATCATACGCATTATTATTAATAATACAAATTTATGTCATCACAAATCTTACAAAAACGTGTATTTAAATAAGAAAAACTTGATCATAAACCTAAAAGTTGAATTTATCTTTTACTGCTCCATTTAATTTTTAACATAAATATACAGTGTGTTCCTGTATATTTACAGCAGTGCTCCTGCTCTGCTTTTATTTGATGTGAATATTTAACACTGGAAGATAAGTCTGTGGTCGATGTTGAAGAATATCAGAAATAGATTAAACTTGTGACGGGAACCATTTCATTTTGACATTAATTCATAGGTTTTCCACTGAGAGTAAAACACTGCTGGTTCATCTTATCATCTGATTAGAGAGACAAGAGAGCAGCGACGTTTTATTATAATTATTATTTTAAATATAATTGATTCACTATTTAAGAGAAAGGGGAATGACTGTTGGAAATACTACAGTAAAGCAGAGGAACACCATGACGTTTTTAATTCGGTTTACACCAAGCCGCTGTTTACATTTCCTGCCACTTACTGCTGCTCTTCCTCGCAGTGAGGTTCGGCTCAACCAGCAGTGCTCTGCTCCACATCACCGGGATGGCCTCACATTGTTGGACATCTCTAGCACTCCTCCACTTTTCCCAGTTTATAAAGCGGCAGCGGGTCAGGGAGGCTGGTTTTAGAACAACAAAAAAAACAAAAAAAAAACAAGAGTATTGCATAAAAAAAAAAGTGTACGACGAACAAAGAAATGACTAAGAAAAAAAAAATCTAAGCATATTCCAATAGTGGTCAGTAGAAAATGGGTGTGATGTTGGCCTTGGACGGGATGAGGAGTTCCTGATAGAACAAGGGCAGGGTGTGTGAAGATCTCCAGATGTATCTGCGGTTTGTGTTTCCCACCAATTTCAGTTGTGTTTTTTTTTTATGTTGCGGCGACAGACTTTTTATTCCCAAGTATCCTGCAGTCCTGAGACAATGACTCACAAATCTCTGCACCATTATAATTCGTGTTTATCCCACACAGGAATCCAACGTAATGTAATTATTGTTTATATAAGAAGTCTGCCGCTGATTTGGAGTGACATTTTCACCATGGGATAAAATATGCAAAGCAATTTTACTATGTCTGGTCAGACATGACGTTACGGACGTAAAAGATGTCAGAAAATAAAAATCAGAGAGGTATATTGAGTGGCCACTAGATGGTATGATCTGTCGGCTTTGGAAGAGCTGACCTCAGATCATTTTCTTTGTAATTCAGCATAAATTCAAACTCAGCACATCTTATTATCTATTTAATTCCCATAAGTTACATGCAGGCTGTGACACCAGTGTGATGCTGACTTTATCAAAGGAGTGCTGGATGCTTTTGCCCCTGAGATTTACGTTTCAAAAAACAATTTAAATATTTTCTAAAAGACGAGCAGCAGGAAAATAATTAACATATATATATTTTTTTAAATTTACAAAACATTTGTAGAACACAGGCGGTACTATTGTGTCTCTTCAAATGATTTGTTTTGGGCACAACGCACAAACAAGTGTAACATATATGCACTTTAATTTAAAATAGTGTTAATAATAATAATAATAATAATAATAATAATAATAATAATAATAATAATAATAATAATAATAATAAATTATTTTATAATTTCCCTCAGTTTAATTAATACATTTCATTTTAATCAACCAGGTCTAGGTTCTGTTTGTATGTGTTAATAAAGGCTTAATAAACAAAACTTAAGTGTGACAGAATAACTCTATGAATAATAATAATAATAATAATAATAATAATAATAATAATAATAATAATAATAATAATAATAATAATAATAATAATAATAATCATTGGCCTCCAAACATGAGGCCAGAAATGATACGCCTGAATTAAATGCCTTTCCAGAAAGGCGTGAATGAAGCAAAGCATTTGGATCCTAATTATGCGGTCATTTCATTATGCTCTGCGCACTTAAACAGGGAAAACCTGCGGTTTGCAAATGCGCCTAGCTTTTAATCAGACGCGTCCTGCTGTAATTTGGTGGCGGTTTAAGCTGTGAAAGGCAGAGAGTGGAAGGTCCTGATGTGGATCTTCAGGACAAATATTCAAATTTCTAGATTCCGGGATGTCGCTTTAGGCAACATATAATGTATTTGTATATCCTTATGTTTATATTCTATTAAAAAACGCACTTTTTCCTCTTTCTCAAACATTTTCTCAGTGCGCATTTTTACGCATCTTTGGGTCACCACTTATGATCTCACGCTTTAATGATATTTCCCCTCCTCAATTGAGACACCCCGCAGCTGCATTCAGGCCCATATTATCAGGAACTGTGTGCACATGTTAAAGTCTACCCGTTCTTTTTTTTTTTTTTTTTTTTTTTTTTTTTTTTTGCAGCAGCACTTCGACTGCGATGCAGGTTAAACAAAACACAACAGACACCGAGTGATCCGGAAAGCATCTCCCACTTTGTTGCGTCAATTCTAGACTTGCTTCCCAGTTTGAGGAAACACTCATATTAGGCTACCGACAGAGCTGTCAAAATGATGAAGTGAAAACCTTTAATAATAATAATAAATTCCTGCGCGTTTATTGTAATAAAGTAGAGTAATGTTGGATTTAGGCGATGTGGAGAAACCTGGATATGCTTTCCCATATGTTTTATTGTTTTATTGTGATATTGGATTGTTTTATTTTTCTCTTTGAGCCTTAATGTGTCTATCCCATAAAATGCTAAATTCTGACAATTGCTGATTGTTTTTACATGATTTCAAAACATCCAAACTCAACCAACAAGCAAAATCCATTCCTGCAAAGATAGTTTGATCGCTGATTTGGAGAAGTGTTTTGTTACAGAAATAGATGAAGATCCAGCCTGCTTGTCACTTCAGGGTCCAATAATTTAAAAGAAAAAGCTTCCTTTAAACTTTTCTTAACTTTCTCCCACCCGATTGAAGGCAGCATGACGTCATTTATGCAGTGACCAATCATTAAAAAGGCTTTCCTCCAGTTTAGCCAATAGCCGTCGGAGGGGAGTGCATGTGAGTCACAGGTGAGGCTGTTTGGTTGAAAAAATGGGCAAAAAGGGCCGGAGTCTGGAAAGAGTCTGAGCTGATGGCAGATCTGTGCGGTGGATCAGCATCGCGCCAGCGGGTTTTTGCAAAATCTCCTCTTCTTCTGCGGGAATGAGAGCGGAAAGCTGCGCTGGAGGGACAAAGTTCAGCTTGAGCAGAACTCTTGTGAGGGAGCAGCCTAAAATGTGGATGAACTGACATTTCCTCCTCCACCAGGGCTGATTACTCAACTTAAAACACCGAGCAAAGCGTCGCTCCCCTTGGAAAAAAATGGCCGTCCGTGGCAACTCGCTGATGCCTTTTTCCATCCAGGCCATCCTGAACAAAAAGGACAGCAGCAGACACTTACCAGAGCTGGACGTATGCTTCTCCAAAGCGGCGTGTTGGAAAATATTCGGAGAGATGAACGACGAATCCGGGAGGACCGACGATGCGTCCTGTGTGCGGACAGAGCAGAAAAGCTACGACTCGGACTCCGGACTCAGCGACGACAACGACGGAAAGACTCCGGCCATGCGCAAGCCGGAGAGGGACGGCGAGCCGGGGTCAGATGTGCCAGAGGAGAGCCTGCAGGAGGAGACGGACCATGAGTCTGCGGCTGCGGAGAATGCAAAGAGTGACAGTGAGCCCAACAATACTACGGGTGGGTAGGCCTTTAGAAGACGCGCATACGTGCGTAAAAACACCTGAATGTGTCACAGCGGCTGTTTTTGAGTTAAAGCTGCAGATTTTGAGTCAAACTGCGTAACAATTGTTAATAATGGATGTTTTGTTTTGTGGGCAGAGATGAGTTGACCACGACAGTCGTTTAGGACACTGAACCTAATTTGCAAAGACTTCTCCACATCCTGCTCGCTTTTACGCACGAATTGTTCTCTGGTTATGCTTGATTATAAATGGGAACTCTGGCACATTTTTAAGCCCCTCACTATTATATCTATGTTTCCTGTATTAATATTCATTTATACTGTAAGATAGAATTGCAGAGTTCATGAGACGTCTTTTTTTTAATTATAATATTCTACAAATCTTCTGGATAAATTGGAGATGTCTCCTTATAACTGATCAATCTTAAGATAATTCAATTCAATTTAATTACCTGAAATCAAGTCAAATAATTTGTTTATTACAAAAAACAAAAAAAAAGGGAAAAAAAAAAGAAAAAAAAAAGAAGGACGTAAATTATTGTTGAATATCAGAAATTACATGCACATCCAATTTATGCGTCTTCTCCGCAGACTCCAGTAACCCAGACGAGAAGAACCTGGAGCAGCCCAAGCAGCGGAAGAAGCGCTCCAGAGCCGCCTTCTCCCACGCACAGGTCTTCGAGCTGGAGCGCCGCTTCAACCACCAGCGGTACCTCTCCGGGCCCGAGCGGGCGGACCTGGCGGCCTCCCTGAAACTGACAGAGACACAGGTCAAGATCTGGTTCCAGAACCGCCGCTACAAGACGAAACGCCGGCAGATGGCCGCAGACTTGATGACATCCACCCCGGCGGCCAAAAAGGTAGCGGTGAAGGTTCTAGTGCGGGACGACCAGAGACAGTACGGCCCCGGGGAGATCCTGCGGCCCCCGCTGCTCTCCCTACAGCCTTCTTACTACTACCCGTACGCGTACTGCCTCCCTGCGTGGACACTGTCTGCGTGTGCGGGGAATCAGTGAGAACCCTGAGACTTTTATTTATTATTCATTTGTTTGCTTCTCTTCCCGGGAACCAACATAACTTTACGTTTTTTTTTTGTTTTGTTTTTTTGACAAGAAGAAGAGCCCTGAGGGGAAAGTTAATGAGCTCTGCATCCCTGATTTGTCATTGGGTTGTTCCTAGACTTTTTTACACTCTCAAATACTTTAAATAATATGTTAGTAAGAGTCTGTGTCTGATCTGCAGATGTACTTATAAACTATCTGGAATGATATAAAAAACTGATTTATGTCATTTTATCTCGATGCTGGGACCCCCTCAAGAACCCTACAGACTTAAAATGACACCTTATATGATTTTACATGCGCCTTCCTACCTCTGCAGTGATTGGAAATAGATATATTCCATTGACATTTTTTAAAACGAGCAACTCTCTGTTAGAGATTGTGTTTGGGTTTTTTTTTATTAATTTTTTGCTGTGTTTGTAAAGGTAAGATATTTAAGCACTTTTGAGCATATATGTCATTTTTCTTCGTGTAAAATGCATGCAGCGCGCATGTGCGGGTTCGGACTTAAAAGAAGGGCTTGTTGGGCCTGAGAGTGGCGCGAAGCGACTTCTGACTGAAATTTGCATGTTTTTGTGTTGAATGGTTGTTTAGATCGAATAACATTAAAACATATCAGGCATTAATTATTGGATCTGGATGCGATTTTTTTTTGTTTTGCGTTCTTTTACTGGGAACAACGTAGAAAACAAGGATGTTTTCCAACATTTTGGAGCGTTATTCCATTTTTACGCACACATTAATTTGCAAAGTGGTCAGGTAAAATGTAGGCATGATCAGTAATACTAATTACCAGTTCTCTACATTGTATTCTTTAGTTTATTCTATACCCATCTGCAGTGATCAGGGAATTGAACTGATTTGGTTAAATCATTTCCATGCCTTGAACTGGTTTTTCTGTTTCCTCCAGGGGAAACTCCCGGGGCTTGATATTAAAAACAAAACAAAAACAATGATTTACTTAGTAAATAAAGTGTAATTTTATTTCACTCTCTCGTCTCTTTACAACATAATCCGTCAGATATTTTATTTCACCTGAGCCATGGTAGCTTTCCTCCTGCCACACCATGATGAATAGCTCTGTAATTCCTGCACAGGCCGAACTGACAGCTACCTTTACGGCTCTATGTCATCACAAGCAGAGGAGTATTCCGGGGTTAAGGAGGCCCATGTCACTTCACCTACATTTAAGAACAAAGAATAGGTTTCTCGTTTTGCCCTTTGAGCGGTTTTCCCCCTCCTTTATGCTAAAGAAACGCTCAAATGCCTCTTTCTTCGCGGATTGAGGTTTTTATATTGGAACTGAAATATTGCAGGAGTCGCGTAGGCTTGTTGTTCCGAGTATATTTACAGCCTGGGTGTTAAGTTGAGGTCAGAAGGGAGCTGCCGTGCGTGCAATACTCCCTCATCTTTGACCTTGTAAAGGCTTATTCAATCCCCTACTTGAGAACATTGGACTGCAAATCAGTCAAAACGTACTGAAATCCACTTAATATTGTCTGCTTCAGATGGCTGCGTATCAACCGTTTCCCTTCATTTTTGTTGCGCAACAGTCTTACACACCGCTGATCTGTTAGATGTCGGCATGCGATCCAAAGCAGCCAACGCATCCTTGGTTGCTTCGGATTTCGAAACGACACACAGTGATGATAGTGACGAGTGGACCGTCCCACATATACCATGTATATGTACCTGCATGTCTACATATATGATACAGAGGGACATATAGGAGCTGGTATTCCTTTCATCCTTGTATTTAGGAGGGAAACATCCCTATTGGCGTCCATCATCCTGTCTCCCCATTATTTCTTTATTGCGTAGACGCACAATAATAGCCCAATTTGGGCGATAAATGAGCAAATACTCTTTGAAAATAAAATGAATTTCTTTCTACATGCAAAAAAAAAAGTTTACAAGAAAATTATTGGCCGACTTTAATTCCTGCTCAAAATATTTGGGATTTTTGGTTATTATTTCCTTGTTTCGCTGCGATACATATTTGTTGAAGAAGAAGAAGAAGAAAGAAACATTTACACCCCAGGGATCAGCTCTGGTTTGGTTTATGTGTTTATCTTAATTGCCCCTCTGTATAAAAAAAAATCTGACTAATTCCTATGAAACAACAAATTCCATTTAAATACTTCAGGTTCAGTTTAACGTGCGTAATTTGGCGCGTCATGAGTCTGGGGTCACATAATCAAACTTGTTGCTCCATATAAATTATGAACGAGGGATTTAAATCACATAATTATTTTACTGGTCATCGTTATTGGTTTTTCCTCAATGTTGTTTTTTCAACACAGAGGTCATATAGTCCCGCAACACGAATCGGACTGTGAATGTCTTCTTTATGCTGGTGCATATAGTCGAGTCTCTGTCTTAATAAGTATCTAATTAGTGAAAATTATTAACACTTCTTTATATATGATGATCTGCTAAATCAAGAGCACTGGACTTGGGAAGGAGAGCGGACGTCAAGAAAAATCTGACAGAAAAGGCAGTCAAGTGTGAAATATTTTTGTCCAAATGTTTTATCTACATACATTTGAAATAGATTTTGATCAGCTTTGAATATTTGTTTGCATTTATAGAGTCGTTTGTTTGTAAGTATATCGGTTTATTAGATAAAATAACAACAAGCTGCAGCAGAATACTAGATTTTTGAAATTACGAGACACAACTAATCTTTATCAGTCTTCGTAAAAGCCCATTCACTACAAATACAAATTTATTATTTTATCTAATTCTTGCTTCTTTTTTATTTTTACTTCAAATTGTTGTTTTATTCCAGATTAAAACCTCATCACGTTTTGAATTCAGCTTCTAAAAACCATGCCATTGTTCGATGAAGTTTCCTTTCCTTTCCTTTCCTTTCCTTTCCTTTCCTTTCCTTTCCTTTCCTTTCCTTTCTTTTCCTTTCCTTTCTTCCTCAGCCATGTGCTTCACAGTGGCCCAGGAGCAGATTCCTCTTCATGCCCCGTGATTCAACCTCTGGACCACATGGATCACAATTTCAAACAACACTGTCTGCAAAACAGCTGGAGGCTTTAAAGAGAGTTACACCTCAACAGAACAGACTGTAAATTTTTATTTTTAATTCTGTAAATTGGAGGAAAACAAACCATTGGTGGGCATCACACATGAAGTTGTGATTATTTCACAGCTTGTAGTTTGCTAAATTTTGGAGTCCCAAAAATAATATTTTTAAATATATATATTTTTTACTTTTACTAAGAATTGTTGATTCAAATTTAATTTGGACATCTATATTGATATGATTTGCACTTGTTTATCGTGTAAATTGCCTTAAGAGGTATATACACTGTAATGTGCCACTATATAAAAACAAGAAAGATGGAGAAAATGGAACCCTGAATGCTGTTTGGAGTAAAAGCTGGATTTAAATCAACAAAGCAATTTGTGAATTGTCTAAAATTATTGTATTACTATATGATATTTTTTTCTTAAGTTAAGCTGCTACAAGTTGTTGCAAAAATATTTGTCTTTGCAATGCCAGAAGGATTTATAAAAACCTCTGTATATTTACTCTCTCTTGGGCTAGAATCCTTCAGAAAAGCCTGTGAGTTTGTTAGTTCCCTTTAGACTTAATGCTGATGTGAGCCTGTGTGATTTCATTGACATGAAGCAAATCCTTTTTATAAACAGCAACCCAAAGAATTTCTTCTACAGCTTGGCACCTGGTTTCACAAGCAAAATGATTACTTCAAGACTTTTGTTGACTGTCTACATTTTGAGTTCAATGCTTACTTTACAAACTTATTTTGTCACCAAAACTTGATTCACTTAAGCAAAAATAAAACCTGAAAATGCAATAATTCATCCCGGTAAGATTGCTTGTTATATATCACGGTGTCAATATCCCTTAGTAATTGTTTATGTTAGTTATATACTTAGTTTGCAGAGTGATAATACATTTATGAAAAGCAGAATGTCTGTCTGAATCAAGTGTCTTTTTGAATTAAAAGGTTGATTTTAACAGCATTTCAACAGCATGCATAACAGTCATACACCTTTGGAATGGTTCAATGCAAAACCTCAATATATTACTGCCATGTGTGCCTTTGACAGGTTTTCAAATGTGGTGCCCAGATGGAGATCACTGATGGTCCAGGGATGGCACACCAAAACCAAACATCCTAACCCAAATTACAGGAGTTTTATTAAGATGTTGTCATTAATGGGTGAGTGGGGGCTTAGGTTACAGTAGGAATGAGTGACAAGTACTCAAAACGTCAGTGCAGGGGGACAAAATAAATAAATAATAGTTGTGTGGGGGAAGCCTTCCCCTCACATAACTTCTCCAGCAACTGCAACCAACTTTCCCCAGCAACTATAACAAACGTACCGATAACACAACTGTTGCAATCCACCCATTTCTGACCCATTCCACTTTGTTTCCATCAGGTTAGGAATACACAAGCATCGGGGCACATATCTTTATGTGAATTCCTCTTATGCACTGCAGCCACTTCCATAAAAGACATCAGTTATTTAGATTGTTTCGAGTCTGCTTTTTGGGTTAAAGGATTCTTTTTTATATATATAGAAGACCCCCATGACCCTATGAAGTTAAGAAGGTATAGTTAATGGATGGATGGATCACTTTTTCAAACATTTTATTTTTATTTACTGAATTTATTGATTGTATACTACCATGCTTTACTACACAAAACTGAGAAGTTCAAGAATTTAATTTCAGTACTATTTCTTGTACATGACAATAACTTTTATTGAACTGAACTGATTTGCCAAAATGTGTTATTTACAAAGTCAAGCTGAAATGTATCCCTTAGGGGCACCCATAGTTTTCAAAAGGGACGACAAGGTGAAGTTCACATATAATTATTAATACAACCAAAAGCCATAGAAGAATTTTTAGAGCTATGCTACATGCGCTTCCAAAGCGGCGTACTAAAACAAATAAAAAAGGGGACACTGAAAAAAATAGAAAAATAAATTCTCGATTTTTCCTCACTTGTCTTCTATCTTAAATTCATATGTACATCTCGTCCATATTAGACTGGCCAGCTGGAGCACTAAATTTACAGGGGTAGCCATCCATCCATGGTCCCCTTTGGTTGCGCCACTAATAGGATTTTCTATTTATTTATTTATTATCTTATTAATTTTTTTAATCATTAAATGTATTTTATTCCAACACTTTCACCAATAGTCAGTGAAGCCGAAATAACAGGCGGGCAAAAACATTGTATGACGTACATTTACCTCTATAAGGACAAAAGGGTTATTAAAGTGGTCTATAAAACGCTTATAATTGGGTACTTTAATGTTTTTCACGGCACCAAAACTTCATAAAACGCACCCTCCATAAATTACAAAAATGTATTACAGTTTGAAAAAAATAATGATCGAAAATGTGAATTGTAAAACAACTTAAAATCCTGCAGGCTGTAATTATTTTAAGTATTTCTTTGATTTTTAGGTTTTCACTTTTCACTCCCTTACTTTGTCTGGCGTTATCATGGCAACGACAACACGTCACACACAGCACAGACTGGACCGCACACACGCCGGAGGATTCTGTTGCCGGTTCGAACCGTTTCCTGTGAACACAAAGGAGTTCATGGGGATTCTGACCGTGTTTACAGACTGACATGCCAAGCCGTGGCTTCGAGAGTGTTTCTCTTGTAGTCTGTTTCAGGAGGGAAACGGTCGGGGCAGCGGTACGTTAGTGGATGATACCGAGGGGAGAGCAGCTGCACTCTGCGTTTGTGGAGTCAAAATGGCGTCTGGTTCTCCAGTCAACTCGGCTTTAATCCATCTGTGATTATTCCGACAGCCGGACAGCAACCTGTAACTGGTTACCGGGGCGTTTCGGACTGACGCGGGTTGGAGCACAGGCAGTGTCATGTCGGACTCGGAGGAGGACAGCCAGGACAAGCAGCTCAAAATTGTGGTGGTTGGAGACGGAGCATGTGGGAAGGTGAGACCCATCGTAAAACGCACCCTATACCTTCCCCACATTCAGCGTTAGGAAAGAAGGCTGACTTGTGTTTTATTTTCACTCCGACATATTGTTTTTTATCGGTAGCTGAACGTTTTAATCAGCATCCAGCTCGTGCTCCCACCGACGCTGCACTGTCCCCGCCTGATCACCATGGCGACCGACGCTAACTTAGCTTGACAGGCTAAAACATCAAAGCTAACAGCATTCAAGCTCAGATTAAGCTATTCAGTATGAGGTTCTGTTTGAGATTTCTGCCTCTATAGTCCAGTTAATGCTTAAGATATATGTCATAAACTGTCTAAAACATAGAATAAGTACAAAATAAAATGCTGGCACAATTGTGCTTTTGTACCACTTCTGTAAAAGCAAAAGACAAAGTTTAGTTTTCATAATATTTAATTCATATTAAATTGACAGTGCATGCAAAGGATTTCACCATGTAAATCTGCTAGATTTGGCTACACGTGTTTATTTTTTTTCATAATCCTTGGAAGATTGATGGCATAGCAAATAAAAATAACGAGTGGATAAATAACTCTCATTCATTTATCCACTCACAAGTGAAGCCAAAATAGCAAAACAAAAATAATAAAATAAACATAAACATACAAAGACGATCATGGAGGTACACACTGATTATTAATGTTTAGATGTAATTTGGGTTTTTCTTAGGATGAGTTGTAAAGATGGAATAATTAGAGGGGTCTCCTGAAGTAGTTCCTAAACAATTTCAGTATTTACAGTTTTGGACTCTGTTGGTCCAAACACTGTGGGAATAGATGGCCTTTACAGTCATCTTTGACGGTGTCCCCTCCTATTGGCACTCCTAGACCTCTGACTGATTAAAAAAACATTTTAATAAGGCTGAGCAGGTCACTGTAAAATCCTATACATGAAACAAATATATTTAAAATGAATAACATTCAAAACATACACAGCGTGTTACTCATGTTAAAATAAGTGGAATGTATTTTGTTTTATTTAATAAGTATTTCTTAAGCTGTCACCTGTAAATCAGTTTACTTCTATCAAAATAGAAAATCATAATATGCATGTTGTGCAAAGCTTAAACTATAATTAAATGCAAGGGTCTACATTGCATGTTTGTTTCTTAACGTGAAACATGTTTTGGATGAAGAATCTAGAGAGGGTAACAGCTCACTTGATGTTAACATAGTTTGCAGTGTTTAGTAATATGGACAGGATGGCAATAAATCTTGTTTTTGATTATTAACATCATCACCTTTACTCAAGTAATTTTCCATAAAATTAGTTAAGGCAACTGTATGTTTAACAAATATAAAGCCACTCATTTCTCTCAAATGGCTGATAGAAAGGTTCTAATTATCTAACCTGTATGTTTTCTACAATTAGTAGTGTACAATTACATTTTATTTTCCAAATATTTTGGCATCAAGCTAAACATGTCTTCTATAAAGGAACGATGAAACCTTTCTAATTGCAGGTTTTATGTGACATCAACTATGCAAAATGTGTATTTTGTGCCGTTAAATATTACTCAGATCTGTTGCTCTAAACCTCTTAAGTTTGTCTGACCCTTAATCCATAATAAGTCCACACAAGAGGATAGTAAATAAGCTTCTCTTGTGCAGCAGTTAAAAAACTATTACCTGCCTATGTTAATTGTAAAGATTCAATTACCTAAATAAATGTATATTTGACTCGTCAAGCTTCATTTTTAGAAAGATGTATCTCTAAAGAAATATGTTTTAGCCAACCTTTTTGAGTAAAACTCGTGCACTATGCAGCACTAGTGACAGTTGATAAAGACCTCAGTTTGCTGGGCCCAAATCCTGCAGCTGGTGGTTGCTTTCCATTAGCGGATCTCCTGGCATACGCACATGCAAACTCCATATGCATATGGCTGCAGGGAGAGGCCCCATTTAAGAAAATTCATGTTGCATCAGTTCTTGTGAGGAAATGCCTCTGTTTTCTCTAATTACGACCAAAAAATTGGATGGCATTCATAGACTTTCGTATCAGTTGTGCAAGTTGTTGACATGTATGGCTTTTGCTTTTAGATAGCTTTTATTTTCTAAAGCTTAAAAATTTTAAATGCTGTTGTTATGTCCTGTTTAGCTTTGTAGCTGATACACTGTATTATGTTTAAGTCTCGGAAAAAATAGCCAAGCCTACATTAACAACAGGGGATTTTTTTCTCCTAGTGACATTAAACAATTGTTTGCAGTAAAGCGAGGAGGTTGTCATGACAATTCAGCCACATTTCTTCTTCACTGCATCTCGAATCCCAGACTGAATGTGATTTTAAGACAGGCTTGTCAAGTGCTTTTTTAGCCACACATCCTCTTTTGTGACTCTCCTTCCTTTTGGGAGATAGAAAATGAGCGTTGCTGTAAAGGCGAGACATGAAGAGAGAAAATAGTGTTCTCATTCCAGAAGGTTGACATTTTCTTCTGGGAGGCACTGCGTTGAGTGGGACACACACACACACACACACACACACACACACACACACACACACACACACACACACACACACACACACACACACACACACACACACACAACTCCTTGTAGATACGCTACATTAATAACCCCCGCTCACATTGCTCCCAGGTGTCAGCTCGTCTCTGTCTCAATGACTTACCTGCTTGTCTGTTTTGGACAGAAAACAGCAGCCCTGCCCCCCCATTTTGTAGGCACCCCTGACTGACATCTTGAATGCCGTTTCCCCCCTTATTAATGTCAATTTGCTGAGCAAATTGCAATCGGATCAGTTTTTCTTGGACAGCGTTTTCAGTGGTATTTTAGCTTGCGGTTTGTTGTCCGTTCAGAATATGGGGAGATGTGGAGAGACTTGTGCACCTTAGCGAAATGTTTTTAAAATATGGAATCTCAGATATAGCCAGACTTTTAAGACGCAGGGCTGAACTTACACACTGCTCTATTTTTCAACCTGAGTTAGAAGACTCAGTTTTTCCTCAGTATTTGCTGTTCTGTGATCCATAGGACAAAAAGGATCTCTAGGCACAGAAGAGTAACAGAAGAGTAAACTATTAACTAGACAACATTTCTATCTGTTGTCACTGTTTTAAAAGTGAAAAGAAGACAGTTTTGTTGAATCACATGATTGTTGTCAATGTTCCATGTTTTTTTTTCTCTTTGCAAGTTTCTGCCTCCAGTTTCCCGGCACTGGTATCATTGGTGACCCTGTGCTGTTCTCTGTCTGTGTGTCAGAATTACGCCAGCTATTGCATTTGCTGGTTAGTTACATTTGTACCATAAAAAAAAAAAAAAAACTGTGTTGAAGGAAGAGAGGCAAGCTACTGCAATGCCAAGAGAAATGGCCAAAAGGCCCAACATGAGCATGTGGAATACATTTCTGCAGTCCAGGCTTGTTAGTCTTATGTTGTCACTGATTGTTTGAGCTACTTAAACGGCTGATTTTCTCCTTGTTACGTCAGTCACTCCTAGCAATTTCTTCTTTACACTTGAGACTGAAACATGTCCTTCACTGGCTAGTACTAAAAAAAACCAGCAAATGTTTTCCAAAAATCAGTGAATAAATATTTTACATTAGTTTTAATGGGCATATTACTTGTGAAAACTCAGGATGGGGGAAACAGTGAGACTTAGATTTGAGATGCGCTGATCCGGCTTTTTGCTGCTGATATTAACATTTTGCTTTCTTTGAAGTCTTGACCTGCTATGACTCTTAACACATACAATAAATGTTTTATTAAACTAAAAAACATGCTTAGCAGCACACCCTGTACTATGGATTAAAAATGTTTGCAGTTCTTGATTTTTATGCATTTAATAAATGAGGGACTTTTTTTTTTTACTTTATTCTTTAATTCCATTTAAGGTAAGTTTTTAACTAAAAAGACAAATTTGCAGTGCTAGAAAACCAAACACATTTGTATGTCTCTGAAAGACTTCAGTAAGCCATTTTAAGAGGCTATCCTATTTACACTATATTGTACTGTCTCTTACTTGATTAATTTGAAAGACGTCCTGCCTTATTTGTAAGACTATTAGACTAAATCTAAACCCTTTCAACTGAAAAGGACAGAGGCTTAGCTTGAAGCTTAGTGAACTGAAAGAAAGAATCGAGTTTTAAATCCCTCAACTAGCAGTGATTGTCAGACATCACATTAAAATTCATTTACTGACAGTCATGAACTCTAAGGGAATCCCACTGCTTCCCTTCTCTGTTGTGTTTATGTAAGCACACTGCTCTAAAGATAGCTAATAGACATCCACCTCTTCATGTTTTTTCTTAGGCTCATCCATCAAAATGAATTACAGTTGGCATGTACTGACTGTGCTATGAATTCCCACGGATTTTAGGAGAGCCCTTGACATGCTATTTTTTCCCCCTTCTCAAATGCAACAATGACAGTGATGGAAGTTTAATAATTGGGTGCAATTATTAGGTCTTCAGTCCAGAGACATGACACATTCTCTGACACCTGTTTTTGTAATTTACTCTGATTTGAACTGTCACTCCTACAGCTGAGGAAGCAGACGATTACATCAGTGCACCTTTTAGTCAATCAGTTTCTGACTGATTTGAAAGATGAAACTTGTCGTAAAGGTTACATTTCTAATAAATTATGGCTGTATGGCTTCCTGGTGAAGAATCACATAACTGTAGTTTTCTTGAGTTTTGAGGAATATTTTAAAATGCAATCATTCAAAAACAAACCAAAAAAAAAAAAACTGAAGAAAAACAAAACGGACTAGCTTTTTTTTTTTTTAATGGGACAAAATATCACCTTTTCAGGAAGTTCTTTAACATTCCGTTTATTTTCAATAAAAAGGGTCCGATTTCACCCCTTTTCACACTGTGATGCATAGACACTAAATCAAATAAATAACACACACTGAATAAAGGCTTCTCCTGTATCCTTAAATCGTTTTTTGCACCCGTAGCTTTGCTTTGAATGGCATATTTTTAGTTCTTTTGATGACTCAAGAGATGTCTGGCTTTAATTCTCCACGTCTGTCCTTTTGTCATTCTGTTTCAGACATCACTCGCCACCAGATTTGCACAGGAGGCCTTTGGGAAGCAGTACAAACAAACCATCGGCCTGGATTTCTTTCTGAAGAGAATAAGCCTTCCAGGTGAGACACCTTCATAATCTTTAGGGAGTGCTTCTCATTTTGAGAGACTGCGCAGACATATGTTGCACAACTGCAGAGAATATGTATTTTCAGAGCTAGACAAGTCAACCTTGCTGGCAGAACACTGTAGATTTTGTATTTATTTTATATAGCCTGAACTTTAATAGAAACGTCTACGACACAACGGTGCCTGTTGTTCCCTATTAGTCTCTGTCACTTATTTCTCCTCGTTTTTTCATTTCCAGGCGGAGTTTTTCATTAACGTCAATGCGGGAGCTGAATGTGACTTTTCTGCTAGCTCCTCATTGTCGAGTGTCTGCCACTTCTCAGGCTTATTCGCTCTGAAAGCTCTCCTCTCTTGAGCAAACGGCACAATTTTTTATGCTCTTCACAAGCCCACTGGTCAGATTTATGCCCAAAGTAACAATTTATGCCCGAGTAAATGCAATTTTTGTGTTTATATATAACCCACTTGAAATGAAGGCACTTTATATATTCTCATCAAATCTAAAACTTAAATGTTTACGGCTTTTTGCTGTGTTTGAAAGAAAGTACCCTGTTTTAAAGTTTCTCTTTCTAAAATAGGGATTTTCTGCATTTAAATGTATTTTTTTCATCCTCAGCCAAAGCCTAAGATCCAGAAATCTCGAAAGTGGCTCCATTCTTTCATTACTAATAAAACAACATTAAGCAAGGCAAATTAAGTGCTAAAAGTAAAAGTCATGCTGATTCGTGAGTTGGCTGAGGGACTCTGTTTTGATTTTGTGTCCGTTTCAGCTCAGAAGGCTTAGGAGAACTAAACCCCCAAAAATGTTGTGGTGGAGTCTGGTTGAAAAGAGCCAACTATCATCTCAGGCTGTGCTGATCTACTTAATGTGGATCTGAACAAATGCTGTTAATTGTATGATCTCTCCTCTCTTTTCAAGGTGTTTTTTTTCTTTTTTCTGTTTGAAACCCAGTGATCCCTTCTGTATTAAAACCGTTGGCTCAGTTTAAATATAGATTTTGCATGTCTGTATCACTGGGGCGGCAACAAAGCTGGAGTCAACACCCGAGTTGTTAAATGGCCCATTTTCTGGGGAATTGGGTGTTGATGAGCTGATGAAGAGGAGGGTGGCTCCTCAAGCTGGGTGGTCCCAAATTTTGTCAGGATCCCCGCTCGCCCTCGGTTTGGAGAGGTTGTGCGGGTCTCTATGGGGCTGTAAGGGCCTTCTGCATCAGGGGCGAGAGTAGCATATAGCCAGGGCTGGCTCCTCTCCCCATGAAGGCCCAGCTTGTCAAACTTAATGTACATTTTCCAACGCAGGCAGAGGTGAGACGAGGCCGACTGGCACACAACAACCTCCTCTGTGTGTGCTTTTTATAACAATACTTCTTCCAGATGTCCCTGCCAAACCAGTGAGGTAAAGGCAGGGGCCTGACAGGAGCTAAAATCCACTTGATAAACTCTGTCAGACCTATTGGGCCCTATTCTCCTCATCAACGTCAAATCCCACTAAGATAAGCGATATTAGCAACATGTTGTCTATTTGACGTTAACATTCAAATAGCTAGAGGACAAAATTTCACATTATTGGATCTGTAGGTAAAATAATAAGAAAAAAAAAAAAATTTTTTCTACTGACCTTTTCAAAACTAAGACAGTAAGCTCCCACCATTTTTGGTCTATGAATACATCAACCAGCATAATATTATTAAACTTTTATTTTAGTTCATAAAAAAGTCAGACAAAGGATAGGGATATATGCTTTAGCATTTAAAAAGAAAAATTGTATTTTCTGAACTGCTAAGTCACTCTGCAGCATAAGCCTCAAAAGTCAAAAAATGTACCATGAAGAGGAAAAAAAAGTATATGTTGCAGGACCAGCCAAACCATGAAAAAAACTGTAACTTGTACTCCCAAAAATATGGGAGCTTCATAATTCTTTTATGTTTCTGTTGAATTGAAACTTCCCAGCTCAGACAAATAATTTATGAGAATTTTTTTGTGCCACAAAAAATTGAATCAGTAGATCAGACCTGAAAGAAAACCATAAATCAATATCGACCAGCAAAAATCAGATCGGACCATCTCTAGTTTTAGTGTTTCAGTCTTGCTCACTTGCAGAATGACAGTGGCTGTGTTGAGTCAGCACAAGCCTTTTTAAAACACAAAGAAAGCTGGTGTCTGAGCATGCTGGGTGGGTGGGGATGGCTCTTTATGACACCAAGGAGCTGTAATTCATTGCGCTCCCTGGTGTAACTTGACGTTGACAGTGTATAGTCTAGCTGTATCGACTGTGAACCTCAACGCTTCCTGTCTTTTATTTAAAAAGAGGACTTCTGAAGGGGTTGACTCATCCAGTCGTGTCCACAGCGCACGCTCTCATCCCCATCGGAGCTGCAGGCCGTCACTCAAACACAAGTTCCTCAGTGTCTGGTCCTCCCTCTTCCTTTTTAAGCCCTTTTCATTTTCCGAAGGAAGAAAATATTTATTTGGTTTTTGGTCTTTCTCTCACTTCCCATCATTCAACTCTTCCTTTCTCTTTCCACAAGCATAAGCAGAACAGTCTTCTGTGTCTTTACTATTGCGTTTAATTATTGCTATTTCCCCTAACTGCACATAATTCTCCTCACTTTACCTACTTGGCAGGCGATGGCATAATGCAAACAGGGAAATAAAAAGTCACTGAGACTTTTAAAATTAGAGGGTAAGCGGACATATTCATTCCCCTCTATCTCTCTGCTTGATATACTTGGATCTTAGCTACATATGAGCTGCCAGTTTAGGAGCCCCTAGCATGAAAGATTAATTACTGCTTTATTGTTTTCATTTTGTGTGAAGTGAAAAAAGTATTTAATATACCAAAAAAAAAAATAAATAAAATAAATCTGCTATGCAAAACATAGGCTGTGGTGGAATCCATCATTTCCACAGGACTATGGTGTTTACTGAAAGAGAATCCTGGAAAGAAATCCTTAAATGTCAGGCAGATCATATTTTATCCATTTTTTTAGCTGACAGAGCATTAACAAAGTAACTTTGATCAAGATATTTATATCTTGAAGAATATTTGTAATGCTGGAGTAATCCGTTTCTGACTGATGCATAATTCAAGTTTTTTTTTAAAGTCTTTCCTGCCTGTTACAACTTTTTATTCTAAGAGCTGTAACCGATAAGAAAAAGGTGGACTGCAGGATTATGTTTAACCTATTTCTGTCTTCTATCTTTATTCCAGGCAATTTGAATGTGACCCTGCAAGTGTGGGACATTGGAGGCCAAACATTAGGGGGCAAAATGCTGGATAAATATGTATACGGAGCTCATGTAAGTTCACTCTTATGTTGTTGATCTTTGTACAGTATGTTTCTTTGCTTTGAATAGTGTGGTGAACCACTTGAAGCATAAGAAATATAACTATTAATACAATCATATAGTCCTAGATTTCCATTCTCAAAACATCGTCAGAGCCTGTCACTCCTTTGCTCTTTTGCTAAATAATATATAAAATATAACATCTACAATGCATATTGACGCTCAAAAAGCATTAAAAAGGAACATTTCTGCTTGCGTAATAACCTAATAATTCATTTCAAACTGAACCAATATTTTGAGATTCTATATGTAAATAATTTTTTCCCTTTTCTCCTGTGTAAAAATATAAAAAATATTGCAAAAGGATATACATTTTATTGCAAATAAAAATGGAAACAAACAAATCTGAAGAGGCCTCTGACTGAAGACTGTTGTTGTATGAAAACCTCATGACTGTTATGACATAGGAACAGTGCTATTTCTATTGAAAATGCATACATAATAGCATTTAATAAACTGAGAGCCACCTGTAGCATTATGTGTCAGGATAAATATACACAAGTAGGGGGCCCAATTAATACTGTGAATGTTTAAAGTTTGTTCCAGTGTACCAGCTATATGAATGTATAACTTTTCATCTAAACAAAAAAGGTGTTTTTTTTCTGCCTTGACGGGGGAACTTTCTCAACATTTTCCAAAGCATACTAAAAGTTTAATCATAAATCATGTATTTTTTTCTGTTCTTTCCTTCTTGTCATACATCTTTGCCAATTTATAACACTTTGCTTACTTTAAGTTTTCTCATCAGAGTTGCATAAAACTTAACGCCTTTTGTTTGGCACTGAATATCCTGTAATCAATCATGACTGTTCAGAAAGGCTCTGGATAATTGTCGGAGGTCTAACCTGTCATCGCCAACATTACGTGTTGTGACAGTGCGTGTCAGTTGAACAAAAAGCAACAAAAAGCTTTTCAGTCATGTTGCATCATGCTGTAAAAGGAGAGTTATTTTCCTCTGCACTCACTGCTTTCCAGTTCTTCGAAAAGTAAAAGTTTTAGTATCGATAACGATGGCGGAGCTATCAGTGTTATTGATCCTAATTTCAGTCGGCAGGTTTTGCAGGCTTTCTGTCTCTATAATTTTTACTTTATTTTTATGTTCATGTAAACACCTCTCGACCTGACTGTTCACCCAAACATGAGTCTGTTATTGTCGCGTGACTTTGTTTTTTTTCTTTCTTTTTTTTCTACACTGTTCTGGATTACTGAGGGTGGAGAAAACTGTCTCTAAGCAGACAACCTACATTCTTTGGCCCAGAGGAGATGACCTAAATTGACCTCAGTGAATCTGAATCATGAATGACAAATGATGAAGCTCACTGTAAAAAGAGAAGCAGTGCCACCTACTGTTTCTATTTTTACTTGATATTTATCATCAATTTGGCTCAGATAAAGTCAAACAAAAATGTATGTTTTATTTCCTTTTTGCCATAATTTAATGCATGTTTGTTGAATCAAAAACTAATAATATTCTTTTCCTTTTCCGGTACAGGGTGTTCTTTTAGTATATGACATCACAAACTACCAGAGCTTTGAGAACCTGGAGGATTGGTTCAGCATGGTGAAGAAGGCAAATGAAGAATCTGATATCCAGCCTGTCGTCTTCTTGGTGGGCAACAAAAGTAAGTATAACATTCACCTACAGACACAATGTCTTGTAAAAGTATTTATACCCCTGTTTGTCATGTTGCACTCACAAACTTCAATGTATTTTAATTATATTTTATGTTATGGATCAAAATTAAGTAGAGAATTATTGTGAAGTGTAAGGAAAAAAATAATGATTTTATATTATTTCTTTTTTATGTTTTTACTTTTAACCTGAAAGCCTTGAAGTCACCTACCAGCTATTCTTTGAAAGCCTCAGAGGTTTCCTAGACAATGTTGGCTGACAAACAGTCTCATAAAACCACACTGCTTAGGGAGAATATTCTAAGCTTTGGAAATCTCATGAAGAACTGTTCAATCAACCTTCCAAAAACTGAAAAATTATGGTGAGACTTCACGCCTGTGAAGACATGGCTGTCTACCTCAACTGACAAGGAGTGATCAGTGAAGTGGCCAAAAGGTCGCCTATTGTAACTCTGGAAAACACCCTTGGACATAGAATTTCATCCATGGAGTGATAGCAGCATCATGCTAAGACACGTCTATTTTGCAGCAGGAACAGGAAAACTGGCCAGAGCTGATCGAAAGGTGGATGGAGTTACATGCAGTGAAATTCTGGGAAAAAACAGAAGCTGCAAAAGACGGGAGTGTGCCAGAAGTTCACCTCTCAACAGAACGGTGACTCTGAGCGTAAAGCTACAATGAAAGATTTGCCCAAAGTCCAAACCTAAATCTAACTCAGACTTTATGGAAGGACCTGAAAATTGATTTTTTTCCTCCACTCAATCTGACTGAGCCTGAGCCATGGTAGCTGGTAGTGACATGCAATTCTAATTATAGAAAAATAGTTTTAAGCCAATAATTGGCCTTTAAAAAATTCTGATTTTTACTTTGGAAAATACTTTAAAACTGTGTGCAGCTTTCCTTCAACTTTTCAATTATGCACTAATTTGTCTTGCTCTGTGTTAAAAAAGCCCCTCAAGAAAGACAATAAAGTTCAAGGGATTTCAGTACTTTTACAAGACACTGTAAGTTCAATGCTTCACTTTAAAAACTGTGCTTCATATTGTTTATAAAAATTTTTATTTCAATTAGTTATGACTAAAATTAGGTCCGATTTGTTAGGCTGAGCTTCTCTGGATGAATTTCTTTCTGATGCATATTTTTTGCATGCGTGTGTTTGCATGTGGAGGAGTGAGTGTTTTGATGGTAGCAGATGTGTTTGTTGGAGCATCCAGATAACTGATTGGTGTGATAAGAGAGTTTTAGAGCAATGGGAATGCTGGTGTTTGTGAACTCATGGGAGTGACTGACTATGATTTAATATCCCTCAGCCAACAGACCCAGGTTACTGCTTATCAGCAGCTCTTTCCCTCCTAGTTGGTACCCGTCTGCTCGACCCCGACACCCCCCACCCCTCCTATCCCGTCCCACGTAGTCGCTTAAGGTGAGGAACTCGATGTTAACCAGATGATTCTTCTCCTATCAGTCTGCACGCCTTCTCCTCCATCTCCAAAATAAAGACCAATAATGAAGACTCGTTTTAAACATCCTCTTGACAAATGTGGAGTCATGGCTGCCGCTGTGTTATTGTAAAGTAAGGCGTTTGTGTGTGTGCGTGTAATGGCAACTGTCCACTTTCCCGAGCAATGATGAACAGTCAACAGAGCGGTGTCTGCTCACTGAAAGCTCCCTAATGTTACTCAACAGGGACCATAGGTCATGCTTTAATTCAGCTGTCTGGAGCAGATTCTCTTGTCTTCACATCCGTTGCAACTTCGGATACCCTGGCTTAAGCTCTGGGCGCCTCTGTATTTAGGCTAGATTTTAGATGTGTGGGTTAAGTGTGCATACTGTAATATTTAGGTAGTCCCATCACTTTGTTAGGCTCTGTAGCTTCCAACTTACCTTTACGCTCTCACCCTAATGGCTACGGCACTGCTCATGGTCCATGTTTGTTTTTTTCTGTTCCTAAAGGCTGAAAAAAGAAAAACAAAACCACACGCAGATTGCCCCTTTAGGAATAATCAGTTATTTTACAAGACTACATGAATCTTTGAGCCCTGCCAAAGACTCTTGTCATTTTTCAGGGATCTTGAAGTTTGACACAGTGTCTTGTGATCTGTGTGATGACTTGAAATTAACATTTTTTCACAAACCACAAACTTGAATAATTTTACATGGATAGACCAACAGTAGTGCATAACTGTGAAGTGGAAGGAAATGCAGAATTTTCATAGTTGTTTGCAAACAAATATCAGACATGTTTGGAATGTTTTCCCAAAGCCATGTATGGACACAAGAAACATTTTGAATAAGATAAAGCTCATGAAATCAAGATTTAACAATTTTCTCCACAGCATATAAAAAACACCAGACATTGCAAACAAAAAGAGCAAAAAATTAGAAACACTAGTGAAGATCTATTGACAATCTTCTGGACCATACCGCTACTGTGAGAGGCACAAGATAACATAAACTAAAAATGCAGCTAAACTAAAAACTAAATTAGACTAAAGCTGAAGCTTAAACCACAACCTCCCCCAGAATATGCTGTCTCCACAGTGAAACATGGTGGTGGTAGCATCATTGTGTGGGAATGCGTTTCATTAACAAGGATTAACACGTGTTTCTTTTGCTTGTCAAAGTTGGCATAAGATAAATGGTGGTAGATGTAAATTAATCTCAACGCTAAAGAGTGGGAGATGAGGAGTATGTGAGACCCTTCCCATCTGCCTACATATTGGCTACATATTGCATTGCCATGTAAAATTCAAGTTTATAACTCCTGGAATGTATTAACCAACAATTTTGTCACTTTGAACAGTCCTTTGTGTTATGAATACTGCACAAATGATGATTTCTTCCTGATCTATCGTGCAAACTAAGCACAGTCAGACTGGAGGGCTGTGAACTAAAGTTGTTTAACAAATGGGCAAACATTTTTAGCCTTTACATGTGCAAACTGGTACAGATACCCTAAAAGACTTGCAAACTGTGAAAGTCTAATTGTGGACTCAAGAATTAAAATCAGTAAGGCACAGGCAATGAGGCTATTTCATGTTGACTTCTTCTATTTTATTCACAATGTATGCTCTCCAATTTCTTTTCTCGCTTCAGCGTCTGAGTTTTTATTCTCCAAGAATTGTAGCTTTGCTCTGCCTCCAACTTCTATCCTTGGCAGACATTAACAGTAAGTTGGGCAAATGAATACACCACATTCTTTTTCAAGCAAAGTTTAGATTTCAGATGGTTCCCATGATGTTGCACAGAGAGAGGCAACATGTTTGTGACTGCTGAAATAGAAGTACAGCCATAACAAGGAGCTTAGCAAAACACTTCAGATTTATGTCTCTGTGAGGGCTCCTATCTGGGGAGATTGTGGTGTTTAACCACTCAGACTGCTTTTATAGGCTTTTCAATAAGTTAAACGTAAGGAAAACATTGATTGTAGATGGTATCCTCTTAGTGAGACTTAATGAACAAGTCAAAATACATAGTTTTGTGTATTTGAGAGTTTTCTGGAGTTTTTTATGGGGCATTTTAAGGGGTATTACACCATGGTGTTTTATTACTGGCATTACCTCTGCTAGCTGATAACAAATAGCTTTTCAGAATAACTGTGACTGCAATCTGGTTTTTGTAAATCATTTAGGGTAACTAAATCATCAGTGTCATTCTTGCCTCTAAATGCTGCTTGAGTCTTTTGTTAAATAACAGCACCACTTGTAACAATTCAGACTGAAACAGATTTCTGAGGGAACATGTGTGTAAGCACCATTATTTATGCATCGAAACGTACAGACACGCTTCGGTAAAAAGACACTTGTGAAGTTTCTGAGAACACATTAGTAATGTAGTAATCAGTTTATCCAAACATACTACAAATGTGCTTACAATGCTGCTTCATGCAACTTCGTATGATACACAAAAACTTTATAGTAAAGTAGGCATAGACCAGTGTAATGTTCGTAAAAAACTATAACCCTAAGTAAAAATGCTTAGGGTTACAGTACTTATCCAGAAATTAAAAACAAAACTGTAATATCATTAAAGTTTTTATTTAAAATAGACTAGCAACAATTATTCCTGTTGCTACTTGAATGGATAAGATATATTTAGCATTTTAATGTTGATACATAGAGAAACAGAAGTATGCCAAGATAATATTGGTTGGTTAACAGTGTCTGCTAAGCTGTTTGCTTAGCAGACACGGTTTTGGTAACTTGCTCACTGTAGTTTTTAAACAGTGTTACCTTAATCAGAGTGATGGATCACACTTCTGTATATTCACATGAAACTGTCTTGTAGCCTTATTTCAGCCTACTGACTGGCAATGCACAGCAACAGGTGGGGGAAAGTCTTTCTATCCCACATAAAGTCAGGGGGAACAAAGAAACATCAATCTCTCTGGAATCTGATTGAATGAGCTTAAAGCTGTAGGAATTTTATTGGGAAGTTTTGATCAACTTTGAATCTGTAACTTCTCATATCTAAGTGTACTTTTCAGAAACTGGATTAATACATACAGGGGAACTGTAGTGTAGTTTTTATTTATTTATTTATTTATTTATTTATTTATTTTTTTTTTTACGAAAGTTCCAAAAAGTTGGATTCTGTCACTCTTCATGTCAAAAGCATTCTGCTTATTTTTGACTGCCTCTTCAGTCAGATTATGACTATAAAAACACATGGAAAATGTAGTTATCATTGGGACTCTAAATATAAACATGTATTTATATCTAGCATGTTTCTTTTACTTATGTAGCATATATTTATTTAAAAGGTTGAGTATTACTTCGAAGTGGTTTACGTGACTGCTCAAACTTAGTTTACATATTTCTTTTTGGACATTAAGCCTGTGTCGTTTGTCAGCCCAATTTGTTTTCATTAAGTGGCGATCGCAGGACCCCTCGCTCACTCCCCACCCATCACCATTCCCACTGCCATGCTCTCTTTCCCTCAGGAACTCTGGAGCATCTATCACAGGCTTGCACAGCCCTTATTTGGGTGACTTAAATGGGTTCAGTTCTCTTAACCCCTCCTCATCACTCATGTTTTTTTTGCTCTGTGGTTCCATCACTGTTCACTGGCGATTCACTCAGGCCTGCCATGGGAAATGTTATCTGAGAGATAAGGACTCGGCGCTGAGAGAATATGCACCCTTAAAGATGGCTTACCTTCCTTTTTCTTTTGCTCTTGTAGTTTCTTTTCTTCCTCAAGCGTCTATCTGTCATCATCTCTAAGAACATACTTGCGCATTCATTTTCATCCTTGTGCAAACACAGACTCTTTCAATCACGTGCTTCTACCCACTCTTTATGCTTATCTCTCACAGGGGTGGACTAACACCTCAGCTGTTGCCGCCTTTGCTTACAGTAATGTCCTTTCATTGCTCTGTCTCTCTGTTGTGTTAAACAACATGCATGTGTTTGTTTTCTGCATGCTAAGGCAGATCTCACTGCATACCGTTGCCCGTTGCACTTCTCTCGCCCCAGGTTTCCGTTCAGCTGTGTGAAAGTTCAAGTAAAACATGGATATCCTCTAACTCTACATTTCTCACCAAGCATGTCTTTGCCCAACAACATTGTCAGTCTTGAGTTGTTTGCCCTCTTGGCTTGGCCTTTGGTGGATTTGAAGCCCACCCCTCTCCCCAGCTCTCCCTACCCTGTCACCTCTTTGCCCCTGTAAAGCTGCCACAGTTCCTGTCTGTTCAGTGTAGGCCTGCACATTTCTTAATAGAGAGATGCTCAGAAGTTCAGGAGCGCAGAGGAGCTCAATGCACTTCTGTTTTTGGTTTAGCTCAAAAATGTTTTTTCTGGCTCAACCCACTCGTACTTAGGTCCTCTTACAACAAACTAAAAGGTCCTAATTGCCCCCAGGGGAAAGGTTTAGCCACAATAGACATGTGGTGGGACAAAAGCCCAGTACTCATACCCAACAACCCCCCCACCCCAGATAGGAGGGATGAACACGTCAGCAGTGTCTGTTTTGCTCTGTGGGCAGCAAGACCACAGGTTTGACGCTGTAAAACATTATATATACAGCATATAGACCCAGTAAGGCGTAGTGTATGGTTGGGTAGAGACCTGGAATGTTTACAGTTTACAGCAAATCCAATCTTTCCTGTTTCTCTTCACATTTTATTTAAGGTAAAGGGTCATAGTGAATGTGTGTATCAAATTTTCTTGCTAACCGCACTGACTGTAAGCTGCTGTCTGTCTGCAAATCTGGAAAAGATGGGAAATGGGGATTCGGGTTACAAGATGGAGAGAGATGAATAAAGAATTAAAGCTGCATTACACTGTGGGTTATAAATCAGTGTAAAATCACTACTGCAGAGATTTGTACTCACCATTAATTAAGACATTTGTTCTATTTTTAGGATTATGAGAAATTGACAATATATTGGCAGTTTTTCTCATTTACAACTCTGCTCTGATTGTCCATGCAGAATAATGTAAATGCTGGGATTTAATGGAAAAAAATTTTGACCCTGCATTCGTCTCTCTTGATTCTTACGCCTGTTGAAACATGGAAAGTCCTCATTCATTCTAGCCAACCATAAAGCAAATATTGTTGCACATGCAGTAGATGATCAGTCTTCAAATAGCTTCTTGTGTGGTAAGTCACGGGCCATTTGAGTTGCACAGCACAGCTTAGCCACCTGACCGAAGTGCAGCCTGGAACCCTCATCACACTCAGCCTATACTTTATTTCTTCACTGCTTCACAACATTGATATGGAGGAATTCCTGGAAGGGCCCGTGCTGACACAGGACTGGGCAAATAACTGATTGATGTGAATCCACAGGCATATATTATACATGTATGCGAAAAAGCAACATAGCTCTTCCAGTTTTTTTTTTTTGCTTTATTTGCTAGTTTTTCATAATTTGAAATATGACATCATATCTTTGAAACTAGATTCTGCTTCGCATTTTAACTTTGAAGCTGTTTATTCAGGCAGATGTGATCAGAACACTTTCCACATTAGGGTTCGCTGCCGGGACATCTGTGGCCAGTCTAACGTATTGACATCCATGTGGAGACTTCATAATCACAGATAGACGTATGGAGATGAGATGCATATAATCTTGAAAACCTTCCCATGCCCTGTATAATTATTATAGTTATGGTGCCGGCTCACAGAGGCAACCATTACTGCTCTCCCATAAAAGTCCACTTAGTTTAACAGCAACAGGAGAGAGCAGAGGACATGGCCAGTGAAACCCCGGGCTGCGTCTTGTGCGGTCGGCTCAGAACTGGGCTTTTTGTTCACTTTTCATGAGTCCTTGGAGCCCGTTAACCCAGCCTGCGAGGCCCTTGGCCCCATGTTTTACTATACCAGTGACAGCCCGGCACTCCAGCTCGCTCTCCGCCTGCAAAGCTACCGCTGGACACTTTGCTATACATTCCCTCATCGGGGAGGAAGACCGCATTGTTTTAATAGCCGCCGTGGAGTATCTGATTATGCTTTAAAGTGTGAATTCATGTGCATGTGTTTGCACGCGTGTTTGTGTCCACACATCATTTGGCGAGCAGCGATCGAATGACGAGATGATCTGTGATCAATGAGCTGTCGACAGAACACTTCTGACCTAGAGAAAAGCAAGTCCCGCGACGGTGCTGGCCCGTTTCAGGCCACCGGGGCAGGGGCACCGCTGCACAAAGAGCGCTCTGTCTCTGTCAGGAACCCCCCGAGGACTCCTGCACGGGCCTCGCTCTCCTCGACAACACCCAGCCTAACTAACAGCACTTCATCTGTCTGTACTCATTCAGAAAAGCCAAGATAATATTATCAACTTACCTTCACACTTAAACATACTGATTATTATTTCTAATAATTCTGCTGCGAGTTTAGATTAAGTTAGACAATGTCTGAAGTCAGAGAAAAATTGTTACCACATTGGGCAGGGACATTTCTGCTCTAATTTTACTTTCCTCTTCTATAACTGGCTGTTCGGGCTATACTACAGTAAGTTTCAGATTCTCCTGCAGTAAATTAAGTATTCCAGCATTTTAAAAACAAACTGCAAACTTTAGACAATACCTACACTGTTGCATTCTAATGAAATGGACTCTTATTTGATTTCTGAAAAGGTCCTTAGTCTGAAGAAATCAGTGAAACTTCTCGTCATTTCACTTCATTTCTCAAATGAGAAAATAAGCACCAGTGTGCAATTTTCAGCAGGGGGAAAAAGTTGCCATTTTTTTGCATTATGTTGCATGTATTATATGTTCAGCATCATTCTGCTCTGGGTATAAAAACCACAGTTTTAAGAGCTCTCTTTGAGTCATGCTGGACTCAGTCATTTAAATGCTTCACATAAAATCCAGCAGTTATTTTGTTTTATTAGCCGCATGTGCTGTGAAAGTTAAATCAGCGTCTAATTCAATCACACATCGCATCAGGATGATTTATTATACTTTTACTGACTTTTTAAACTGTTAAGCATTTTCCTGTATCTTCTACCAGAAAGTTTATTGACTGAATAAAATGCCGCTTACATTTAATCTTACATGAGGAAAAATGACTCTTGCTTCTTTCAGACCCCTGCAGTTATATACGAGTGTGGGTTACTTAACATCCTAAGTGACCATGTACTCATTGTTACGTTTTGTGGCTTTTTAAAATGTATTGAAGTATGTGGTGAAATTTAAGAAACTTGTGCAACTGAATGTGTAATTGCAAAGTTAGTTACTTTATGTTCCACTAATGGCTCTTAAATTGCATACAGACATAGAACCTCTTTAGTCTGCTGTATTAACAAAATCCCTTGATTTTAGGTGTTTTGCATCACGTTTTACTTTGAGTGAATGATTTTTAGATTCTCATGGTATGATTAAAAATGATTTAAAACTACATACTTTTAGTGTTGCAAGGGAATGGAGAATTTCTTCTGGAATTTCTGGATTAATTATTCAGTTAAGGTTATTCATCATGGATAACCCTGACTGCTCTTTTCACACTGGATGAACCGAGAAGCACATTTTCAATTCCACAGCTGCAGCAAATGGAAATGTTTTCCTCTTCAGCCATTACACTGTACAAATAAAAAGACCTCTGGCTGTACTTTAGTTGTTTGTATTTATGTTTTAATGTATAGCGTTCATTGGTTTTTCATAGTATGCTTGTTGTTTGTCTGCTCATGCAACAAACAGACTTTCTGATAGACTAGTCTAATTGAATTTTTTCCCCCTAAAAATATCCACGACAAATTTATTAGTTTTGAAAAGCATAATTTGTAATTTATTAGATGTGACAGGAATTGGAAAAAATGAAAATGGCATAAGACACCATAACGTACAAAATAGGATCAAGTGGCAACTCCAGCGTGATGGAAAAAAAGTGAATAAATAAAATGGTCCCAATATTTTTTTTTTCTATTTATATAAAAAACCTTAATATTCAACTTGTAAATGTCAAATATAATGACTACATTCTTTTGATTTTATATGAAAACCATATTGCAGTTCAATAAAGATGATAGGTAAATAGTTCCAGTAATACCAGTTGATTTTATTTATATTTATTAGCAGTATACTAGTCTTAAAACAGCCACAAATAAACGGTAGCCTGAATAAAACACATTATTACAGGTAAGCACAGCATTGATCAAAACCAATCTTGGTCCTTATTTTTGTCTGAAGGTTTCTTCATAGAAAAAAAAAAAAAAAAACATTTATTACAAAACATGCAGCTTGTAACCTGGCTGATTTGGTATAAAAACACCTATATCTTCATTAAAGCACCTTTAGTTCCAACAATGTTCTTTGTGACAATAGATGTATTCAGACAGGCAGATTTGTTGTTGTTGTTTTTTATAGTAAGGAGCAAGTGTCTCAATCTTGTTTTTACCAGCTAAATGGTACCAAGCAGTAGCAAGTGAGGCAGGACAGTGCTGTGTTACTCTATGCCCCAAATGGCTGAAGAATACTTCAGTGTCTCTGGCACTTTCCTAGACATTTCATTAAAGGAACTTTGAACTGTACAAATGGTATGATAGAAAGTTTCAGCCTTTTAAAAACTGGAGTTGTTGAGGCCTTGATATACCATCCCATTCCTAGTTCCAAGCACCACTAAGGAATATATCCTATCATTAAAATCTGTCTTTTGAAAAAAAATAATACCATGTAGTGAAATGCTTATTAAGTCTAGAAAATTCTTCAAACAATATTCTTTGTATATTTGGAACATCTAATAATGTTATACAAGAACTGTACAGCTCTTTTAACCTTTAACAACCACTTAATGGTTAATGCTGCCCTTAAGGTTCACTGTGCCGTATTAAACTGCAGAACTGGAGATTTGTTAAGAGATGTTTTTAGAGTCAATGGTCCATGAAGATTTAAGTGAAGAATTGGACTGCAACATTGTAAGTCATGCCATTAAGGTCTGTATTAAAGTTGATTATCCTTGCCTATAGATTCATGGTTGATATTTTTGGGAAACTGAGGCAAGAGGGTTTTAAAGGCATAGTGTGAGGTAATGTTGGAAGTGATAGGGTCTCCCCTGGGGTTGATTAAGCTCAACCTTGTAACTTTCACTTAATGGGATATGACCCTGTAGAGCCTCAAGACTGACTGCACACTCACAACTAGCCATTACTAACACACACAAACACATAGGAGCACACACACTTCATACATTCCACCTTAAGTCCTCATAACTCTCCAACGCACCAACTGCTGTTTGGTTTAAAACTTGGCTGTCGGCAATTAACTGTGTTATTTCAAGCTTATTCTCTGGCTGTTGCTCACTGAATAAACTGTTCCAATTGCTCCCCAGCAGCCAACTGAGCAGAACAGTGAGTAGGTGTTTCTGTTATCACAGAGTGCTTTTGAATAACACACCAAGGATTTTACAATCTAGTCCAATTCACTCCATGATTTCAGCTTGGTTAGCCAATGTTAACCTATTATCTGATAGTTTTACTAAAGCTGGATCTGTCAATGTTTTTTTTATTTTTTATTTTTTATTTAAAAACGCAGTATGCCAAACTTGGTGCCAAACTTTCATGCTAATTTATCTGATCAGCTGAAGATAGCTCTAAGCCAGACAATTATCAGAGTAACATAGACCTTATGAAGGCCTAGGTTAAAAATGCTAAATAAAACTTTGATGGGCTGCTGATAACAGTAGTTTTTACATCTTAACAATAAAATGCTAGATTTATATAACTGTCCCAAAAACATTTTTCATTATATTTCATGAAAAGTAAATGGAGAGTAAATGGAGCTATGCAATATTTGATGACTGGACTGAAATATTTCTTCCAGCACAGTGTAGTGGGTAATAGCTTAGTCAGATATTATCATCAGCTGTAGCAGACTGAATAGTGATATTGCAATGATAATTTTTTAGGCTTTATGTCCCCATCACACAGTTTCAAAGAGAGAGCCTGTAGCATTAGCCACACAGCTCTTATTTGTATACCATGTATACCATTCATGTATGCTTCAAGTTCATCTGCAACTTGCATATTAATCTCATGCAATACAATGCTATCACTCTTTTGACCTAATGAAGACTGACTCACCTCAGGATGACGGTTTCTTGACAATAAAAGTAAAACTAATGTCATTGACACTGGATGTTTGGATTTGTTATTTACTGTTTTTCATCTACTTACAGTTGTGCATGCCCAACATAATTCATGCCCTTGGCAGACTTAAATTTAAGTAATCTTTTAATTTGACCAACATATTTCTTGTGATTTGAAGTAATATTAATATTTCGAAGTAGCAAATGCTTCTTGGACCTTGTTTTATTATCTTTTGACATAGGCGTGTCTCATTTCCTATCAGAAAGAAACTTTTTTGTTGAATAAAAATAATTTTCCAAAAATAATTTTTAGCTTACCTATCAAAAACTTGGTGTTATCTTTGTATGGGTTTTAGTAAAAATATTGCTACAAATATGATCCTCTTGTCTCTTTTTCATGATCAAAATGAAAGAGACAATAGATTGCTTTGTCTCTACACAACAAGATTATTCTGATCAGTGGTAATCAGGTTATGAATCCACTTCATTTTCTAAAATTCAACAGACATAAAAACCTGTATCTGTGTCTGCCGGGTTTCAGGATAGTCAGCTCTGCCAGTGAGTGGATTCTTTCCATGAAGGAGCTCAGCTGAGATCAACATTAGATTGTAACTGGTGGAGGAGATATTTTCCTCTCATTTGGTCTTACCCTCATTTAATAGGTCACTGCTATAACAAACTAATTATTTACGGTAAAAGCCCAATTCATCCAGCAGATATTAATCTCTAACCGTTGTCTGGTAATTCAGCCCAACCACAGAAAGACCGTTTAAATAAACACTGATGGTGACCAGAGAGAGGGAGGGCAATCGCTCATGACGAGTGATGATCCTCTCTACTATCTCTATTCGCTCGGAGGCCTAAACAGTTTATTTCGTGTTTGCAGTCACTTCCTAGAGGTTGTTAAGCTGATGTACAGTTTGACAGAAACGGAGGGAAACCAGATCATTGGAGGAAGATTGTTTTGACCTGATAAGTAGAGAAGGGTACATTAGGGAGAAAAATGGAGTAAAACACTAAAACTCTAGGATTAGCCTTGTATTCAGTTTACACAGACCACGGTGTAGAAAACATTTTATGTACAAAAGTAGATATTATTCTCTGACTAATTGGAGCTACATAAATGTTTATTGGTTGTAATCCTTACCATTTACAGACTTGATGATAGTCTAGTTAACTTGACCATCAATATAAACAGTATTTTGACAAATAAATCTCACCATGTACAAGATTAATAATTCACAAAAGTTTGGAGAAATTTTACTTTGGACATGTACATTTTTACAATAACTCACTCCTGAACAGTAACTTTATTCTCATTCTAGAGCTACATATTCAACTTTCTACTATTCTACAAAATATAATCTATTGAGCTACTGTTTCTTTTAAAGTTGTACATTTTTATGCAGAACAAAATTGTTGGTATAAAACTATTGGTATCTAATAAAAACGCTAATCCTAATAAAACTGTATTTTCTAAGCTCTTTGCCTGTGACACTTCACACAAGACAATGTCACATTTAATTTAAAATGTTATCTTAATTATTATTTTACAGAATTATCTCCTGTGTTTTCTTCTCTTTTACCATAGCATGTGAGTGTAAAATGTAAAGTCTTCTCTGGATGTTTTATAAAATCAGATGAAGTACTAGTTTCAGGATTTCTCTGCAACTTAGCTCTTCTCATCGATGCTCACTTCTGTGGGTCGAATTTACAAACACAACTCCATTTACCCAACAATGATAGGTCTTCCCTAGCTCACAGGCTGTTAATGTTGGTTAATCTGACTGCGACAAATGATGAATAACTCTTCCCAAGTGCACAGGATCCAAAGGATTAACACCGTTTACTTCTTGTTATATGCTGGGTATCTCCTCTGGCAATGACTAGAATTGATAACCTGCTGTGAGAGGCAACAATGTTTATTCACAACTAAACAGTCACATTGAGTAGTTATCAGAAATGTTTCATGGGCAAAATTGTTCTTCATAGATTATTTGACTTCGACAAAGACATTATTATGAAATTATTGCAGAGCTTACATTTCTTGCCTTCCATCAACTACCCTTCTCTAAGTTTATCTTTATTCCCACCATCTTCTCATACACATATTCACAAAAACTCTGAGGGGCATGAGAACGGGCTAAATCCTTGACAACTTCAATGAAATCTCACACAAAGACTAAAACTCAGAGCCGGGGCGAGAGAAATGTAACACCTTACAGTAGCCTGACCTCCTCCAGGTAACACAGACATGTATGCACCAGATACCGGGCGTGGCCACCTCCCTGCACAAAGCCAGAAATAAAGAGCCAAGCTATTGCTTTCAACTGCAGGACCCCCGGGTGACCTTCCTTATCGACCCCTGGATGACCCCCTTAGTGAGGGCAGAAAGAGCAGGAAAGCTCTCGGTGTCACTGCACAGAAGTTAAAGGAACAGGAATATCTTGACAATAACTATAAAGGATGCTGTCATTGTGCCTTCTCACTGGATCAGTGTGTAGGTAATGGTCTCAGCTCTTGGATCCTTGCGCCCACCTTAAAAGCCCAGGACGGTCATAAGTCAAACTCTTTTCTCTATCTACTCTCTCAATATGAGTGTAGCCTCAAGTCTTTGGTCATTCATGTATTGTTCCTTATGTTTTTCTCCACAGATGGGCTGCTTTTTCTTTCTCAGGTCAAAAAGAGGTTCATGGCTTTAGGGTAGAACCGTGCTAAACTTACACCAAAGAATGTGTCACATCAAGCTTTAACACCAGCTGGGAATGGGAGCTCTGGGCCACAAAGTTTTTCATTCCCTTTCTGAAACTTCTGCCATAAATAATTTCAAAGCCCTCTACAGAAGATGACTTGAGTTGAATATAACTATTGGAATATGTTTTGTTTTGCAGTGACTTTATGTGTACCACCTCTGTACACTAGGCAGACGTCTTCCATCTTAACTCGTGTGTAAACAGTAATCCTTTCTGTTTATGTTCTGATATGTTACGGTGAACCCGGTGAGAGTGCTCTATAACCACTATATAAATCCATCCATCCATCTTCTGTAAGATTTCTCACATCAGGGCGTCTTTTCTCTGCAGTCGACCTGGAGCACATGAGGACCATAAAGGCAGACAAACACCAGCGCCTGTGCCAGGAGAACGGCCTCATCAGTCAGTTTGTATCGGCCAAGACGGGGGACTCGGTTTGTAAAACCGTCCTTTGAGTCATGCTCAGTGTTTTTTAGTAAAGTTTGTATGTTTTATTTTTATTTTTGTCTTTCTCCAGGTTTATCTGTGTTTCCAGCGAGTAGCAGCTGAAATTCTTGGTATCAAGCTAAATAAAGCAGAAATAGAGCAGTCCCAGGTGAGCCATTAGCATTTACTCCTGAGTAATTCACCAAATCTATTTATTCTTTTTCCAGATATTTCTTGTACTTGAATACATTACATAAGCATTGATACCCCTTGGACTTTGGTACATATTGTGACGGTACAACCACAATCTGCACTTCATTTGTGTGATCAAGGATCCTACTAGTCCTTAAAAGTATTGAATTTTATATCATTTTCCAGGCATGTATGAAATACCAGATTTCTAAAATATAAAGGGCTTTTCATGATTTTTATCATTTAAAAATATTTTTTCTAACACAATGATCATTTGCTTTTGAGTTACTGACATACACACTCATTCAGAAATTAAAATGGACAATTACATCGAAGGTGTTTTAGCTGCTTGATTCTTGGGTTTTAACCGGAGCCTGGGTTATTGGACTGGGTTTGGCTTAGATGTCAAACAAAGCTTTAAATTTTAAACAATTTGGAATGCTATTAATTACTGTATCACTGAACACAAATTACGATTGAAAGAATATGTGTTTAATATTATATAATCAGTCCAGATTCTTCTAAGTGTTTCAGATTTTAATGGACCTAATTTTGTCAGGATGTCATGTAATAGTGAATTGTCCCTCTAGTTCACTGAGAAATCAAACAACAGCTTCAGTATCGTATTGTTTCTTGATTTGTTGGGGGAAATGATAATAACATTCATGGATGACCATAAGGTTATAAAACACCCTGGTCTGCTGCCCAGGAACCCTTAGTGATAGATTAAAGCTAAGTAGTACATAATAGGGAATTGAATGAAAAATGATAGCTGGTTTAAAAAAACAAAAAAACAAAAAACGTTTGCAAATAAGTCTGAAGAATATGGTTTGCTATGCTCTTGTATTCATCCTTCTTTACTCTGATACTGCTAAATAAGATGTGGTGCAGCCAGTCACCTAATCGTAGAATAGAGTCCACTTTTGTTTGTTTTTCCTTTCTAAAATTAATATTTTGTTTTATTTTCCTTTATTCAACTAGGTTTTTCATAGATTTATTTTCTAAGTGACAGTAAATTTTAATAACAACCATACAAATGAGTAGGAAACTGCATACAGACAGACACATAAATAACACCAAACTGCATCATTTACTAATTAAGTGTAGTTCTAAAAGCCAGTTGGTTGCAATGGCTTTTGTTTTACAGTATCAGAGTAAAAAAGAGGCTCTATAAAATTCACATTTAAGTTGTGCAAAAAATTTGAAAAACATTCATCATTTTCCGTCAACTTACGAATTATGCACCACTTTGTTTTGGTCTATGAAATCCCTCAAAATACATTAAGATTTGTTGCAAAAACATGATGAAATGTAGAAATGTTAAGTGCGTATCAAAACTTTAGCAAGGGGTTGTGTATGCTGTGTTATGTTTGAACTTAAGGGAGGTCACAGAGAGTGTGTTAGGTCATCAAAGGTTACCACACCCTGACTTTTTGTACTTTTTGTTGTGTAAACATGAGTTTGTTACGTCTGCTCCTCTGTGATGGTCTTCCTACCATTGACTCGGTCCTTCTGTAAATAGAACCACGCTGACCGCATTAATGCATGAAGTCCGGGGTCAAAGGTAGGCAGTTGTAAGGGTGAGGAGGTTAGGGCGGGTTGTCTGATTTATTTAGCTTATCTCCCACCGTTTTAGGATGAAACAGGGTCTCCGCTTGTCAGTCAGCCCAAGGTGCCCAATGGTGCTAGCTGTAGGATTTACAAGGCCACCTCCCCCAGAAGCATTAATCCTGGGTCTGATATGAACGGCTGGAGCCACACTGGCTGGGCAGTGGTTGATGAGCATAGGGGCTACAGAGAGGTCAAGACCCCCAGAGAAGGGAGAGCTTACAGAAGAAGGACTGACCAAATTCCCAAGATCCACTCCCATCACCAACAGGGTTGCTGACTAACAGAAAATGACTACACACTAATAGAGCTGTCCATCTACTTTCCTCTCCCAGCCCTCCCTTGCTAGTTCTGTCAGTTAAGAAAAGTGCTTTAACCTGTCTGTCACGAGAGGACCCAAATTTGGGTCCTCTCGTGACAGGGGTGTCAAACTCCAGTCCTCAAGGGCCGCTGTCCTGCAACTTTTAGGTGTGCCTCTTCTGCACCACACCTGAAAAGAATAATTAGGTCATTAACAAGGCTCAGGAGAACCGATCTACACAGGGAGGAGGTAATTAAGCCATTTCATTCCACTGTTTTTTACCTGTGGCACATCTAAACACTGCAGGACAGCGGCCCTTGAGGACTGGAGTTTGACACCCCTGTCATTGTGAATGACAACCTGAGACCAACAGGTTAATCCAGACTAATCAGGCTGGGTGACTGACTGAATCCACTTTACACCTTGAGGAAAAGGGTTGAGACAATCTGACATGAGCCAAAAAATGGAACATTTCAAATAAACAACTATAAAGTTTAAGTCAAGATTACTTTTATGGCCAAATATTTCTAAAATATGAATGTCCCACAGCAATTTGAGGTGAGGATTCCTCAAATTGAATATCTTAATTAATGTTCTTTTTTTTTTTTTTTGAAAAAGAAGTTCTTAAAAAATTAGGACAAAAAAAGGAAACGTATGTAGAACATCATACTGCTTATAAATTAACCACATGCTTATCTGCTAGACTTAGAGAAATGTACCAAAAGAAAACAAAAAGAAGGGGAAAGGCGGATGGGTTGGGGAGTGGGTGAAATTAAGCAGAGTTGCATAGAAAATGACATTTAAAAACATATGTGCACACATTATCATTCAGAGAGAGCTATTGTCCATATTTCCTTTTATCAGTAAATGTCAGAAATTGTTACCAGATGGTGTAAAAGCTGCACTGGAAAAACACAAAATCTTATCACGTACGATTTCTTAGCAGATTTTTTAACTTATGGAAAAAATCTTGTGTTAAAAGTGAAAAATCTGCCAGTGGAATTAGTGCTTTTTTAAAATCGATTTTAAGGAATTAGTGACTTTAAACAACCTCCTATATCATACTGAAAAGTTACTTGGGAGTTAGATTTGCCTTATTTCAAGTGTACTAACATATTTACACCAGAAATTAGGAAAAAAAAAATACTTTCAGATGTTTTCTTTCAGTGTGGACATAGAATCTATTCTGCATAACTTCAATAATCCATTGTGAACATGAAGAAGGCAAGGAGTCTTTCTAATGCAACAACACAAATATCTTGGCTAGGAGAGTAAAGAAGGAAAATCTCCACAAAAACCAGTTCATTTTACAAATATCTGTTTTATGGTTAAGAGAAATATGTTTACCAGTTGTTACATTTTCAACACATTTTTAAAATGTAGATCAATTTGAAATTAAATTAATGCATTCAGCTAATGCAATTAACTTGTGTACCATAAAATGAACTAATGTTATTCCAAGTCACTTTGACACAACCAGGTGGTATCCAGTACCGATTTAAAATCAGTCTAGATCACTGCAGTTTATTCCAACAGAGTTGTACAGTGACACTCAGGATCAAGTACGTACGATCCTAGGTATATTATAGTACACTCGAAGTCAGTTCATTATATAATAGCTATGAAAAGTCTTTCTATGGAAGCCCAGCTGGTTGGAATGAATTGTTGATCTTGCAGCATTTGGTGTTTTCAGCAAATTGATAAAAATAACTGAATAAGAAAATGATAATCTTACTAAAGAACTGTTGCATACTGAGATCTTTGTCTTGTGAAACACTGGAGTGAAATAAAATCAACATGTTACGGAGCATTAAAAAAGGAATGTTCATTGTTTCTCTTCCAAGAAAAAAAAAGTATAAGCATTTTTAAAGAACGCCAGAGTTTAATGTTTGTGTCATGCATCCAGAGATGAGGCTTTGAGCAGGTCATGGCCCTGGTTGTAGCTATAGGCCCAGCAAAGCCTCATTATCAGCTGTCATGTTTAGAGAGCTGAACATGAGGGTCACAACCCCCAGACGGTATTATATCTGCCTGGCAGCCCTCTCCATCTTGGTTCTCTGTCTGCCGGATCAGATAGTGAGGCTGCAGATCACTCAGTAACCCCGACACCAGGCTTCGGCGGCTCATTAATCAGAAAAGCAGCCGGGAAATTCAGCAGTGTGGACTGATCTCCAGTGGTCATGCAGAAAAAAGGGTCGGTTTCTATAAAACTGCCATCAGACATATACTTATTTCAATAAAAAAAATAATAACCCTAAAACTCAGCCTGCATTGGTCCAAAAACTAAAGTGAATCGAGAAGCAAATAAGTCATATGTAATACCTGTCAACATCAATAACAATTGAGTTTCAAACGTTTGTTAAAAATAATTAGCTAAATATATTTTAGATCCTGTTTCTAATCTGAGGTTCTTTTTTTATCCCGGTTAAAGTTAATTTAAATTAGTTTAATAATCTTAGTTGAATAATTATTAATTTAAAACTAATGTACATTAGTGCGACAGACTGGCGACCTATCCAGGGTGTACCCTGCCTCTCGCCTGAAAAGTTCACTGGAGATGGGCACCAGCAGCCCTCCCGACCCCAGTAGGGACATGGGATGGATAGATGGATGGATGGATTGATTGATGGATTGATTGATGGATTGATTTCTTGTTGATTTTGTATATTTGGCCTAGCTGTGCCCACTGGAGCTATTTTTCATGTTTTGGATGTTAATTTTACTCCGTTTCCCATCTGTTGTCTTTACTCAAACTTCTTACTGTGCTCTCTGCCATTTTTCTGTTTTTCATCTTTCCTTCTCTGCATTCATCCACTGCTCAGAGGATTGTGAAAGCTGAGCTGGTGGACTACCCACACGATGAAGGCCCAATTAGACAGGACAACGCTCAGCAAAGCAAAATCTGTTTGCTTCAGTAACTTAAAGTATGTCACTTCAGTTACTGAGTAGATCTAAACACAGTCTAGATCACAGTAGGTAATCTAGTCCCTGTAGTTCAGATATCACCTCTAGAAAAATATAATAGAACCTGATTACTCATTACCTCTCTGCCATTATGTTACAAGTGATTCAATTATATTTTACTGACCTGCCTTGATGGTAACTTCAACTTCCAGGTACCTCCAGACCTTTGTTTCAACCAGAGTTTTAATTTCTGGCCACATGCTGAGCCTTGTGTTGAAGAAACAGCTCAGCAGTTTGAGACCATGCTTATTCAGAGTCAGACCAACGCCACGTATGTCTGCATGCTGCATATGTTCCCACAGTCAGCAACTGTAGTAAATCACTCTGTACACATTTAAAACCCCCCATTAAATGTTACATTTTACAATCCCTGTTCAAAATTATGGAATTACTTTGTGTGAAAAATGTGCAGTTGTTTTACTTTGCAGCAAAAAAAAAAAAAAAAAAATGCGGCAGTTTTATTAACTAGCTGAACATTCTGTAATATGTATTTCTAAAACAAAGCACAGATCTGACAATGCAAATGATGCTGCAGTTCAAGGACAGGACTTAAAGATGTTACTGAGATGTTGGGCCTGCTATACCAAACAAATATGTAAACATCACCGGGAATGTTCCTGCTTATTGGCGAAAGGAACCGGCCAGGTGGCAGGCATTACCTTTCCAGTAAATGGAGAGGTGGACAATTAAATTTTAGATGTTTTTTTTTTGTTTTTTTTTTCCCCCATTTTTCATGATAATGATTTTTGCCAGCCCAAATGTTCTAACCAAATCATGCCGTATAAAAGGCAGATTTAGCAAGTACTAAGAAAATGTGCAGTATGTACACTTCTGTACTTAAAAATAATATATATATATATATATATATATATATATATATATATATATATATATATATACTGCTCAAAAAAATAAAGGGAACATTTCACTTTAATTTTGTGTGTGGCTCCAAATCCAGGCCTCCATTGGTTAATAAATTTGATTTCCACTGATGATTTTTGTGTGATTTTGTTGTCAGCACATTCAACTTTGTACAGAACAAAGTATTCAATGAGAATATTTCATTCATTCAGATCTAGGATGTGTTATTTGAGTGTTCCCTTTATTTTTTTGAGCAGTGTATATAATAATCTCAAATTTTTCTGGCATTACGCAAAATAGAAATAATTTTTGTAATCCTAACTGACCCAAAAAGAAAACGCTAAGTCTGATTTAATGTCATGCTGAAAAAGAGAGGTCCCCTTTTGAAGTGTGCAAGTTCATGGTTTCAACTTCCCAGTTTTTAGATTCCTTTAGTAATGGTATCTGATGAAATTGTTGCAGCAGATTTTTAACCCTCTGCTTTTGTTTCCATTTTTACAGCGTGTCGTGAAGGCGGACATCGTGAACTACAGTCAGGACACCGTAGCCAGGACAGCCAACACCCCTCGCAGCTCCATGTGTGTGCTTCAGTGATCCTCTTAAGCACAAACACACACACAGAATAAGATGTAAAATCGATCGTCTTCAGACAGTATTAGAACTTCGAGTGAACTGGATGAGAAAGTGTTCGGAGCGAGGTTTCTGTGTTCCTGTGTGTCAGTCGTATTGCTGGGATGAAGAACAGACTGCGTGGCTCCGAGGCCTTGGCATGTAGTTCGGATATTTAGCAGGAATTAGTTCTTGGGTGGTTCACCAAAAAAGAAATGGGACCTCAGTTTTTTAAGTTTATGTGCAGCTATCAATTTCTTTTACACCTTTAAGGCTATTACCTGATTTATACCTTAGGGTGAAGCTGGTAATTTAAAGGAGCAACATAGCAACTGAAAACAATGTTATAGAGACATTTTCTTTTACGTCAGCTTTTAGTTTGATAGTCTGCATATTTCAGCTTTAACATATTTTCAGTTTGTTTGTTTTTTATTGAAAATTGCAAATAAAGGACAGGCAGAGGTGAAATCAATATCTTTCATACTTTTATTAAGATCTTTTCTTCTATCTGTGCTGCTTACCTGCAAACCAGAAAGGCTGAGTGAAAATGCTGCTGTTACTGAAATAAAACTTCAATTACTGTTTGCCAATTAGGTGGTTGCTTGCTCAGTGTAAACAGTATGCTGTTATTTCACTTAGAGACATTCCAAGATTTATTCTTCAATATTTTTTTTCTCCTGATCCAACAGTAAGTTAAAACCAGCAAAGTAGTTATATCCAATTTGTTTTAGTTCACTGGATTTTAGTGATTCAGCTCTTCATATAATTTTACATTTCCACTCTCATTTTGTTAGCTGTTGAAACATTGATAATCCTAAAATAAATATCTGAGTATATCTGAGTCATTTAAGCTTTTTTTTAGATTAGTTGTTGGACTTTCAGTTGTAAAATAAATGTTCCTGTTGGAGAATGACAATGACGCATAAGGTCTTAATTTTGCTGTCTTAAATGCCTGTTCTTTAGCTTGTCTGTCCCTTAAATGTGTTCAATTTTAAACATCTTCTTTCCCAATCAGCTTCCACATGATGCTATTCGTCAGCATGCTGTTGAAACTTGAAACTGCATTGTTGATTTCTGTGTATTGGTACAGTAACTCATCTAAGTGGTCAGAGAATATTCTGCAAATGCTGAATATGTAAACAAAACATACTTTTTGAGAATGTAGATATATACACACTATAAAGCAAGAAAGATTTGTTTCCAAATAAAAAGTTGCAACATGAAAAACAAGATATGCTTGTGTCCCTCTGTTAATACAAAACCTGTTCCATATGGTGAGTTTCGAAGTTTTCAAAGTTTGTTTTTATTTTTAGACACTAAAGTTGCATATACTTGAGTAGGATCACTTGCTTTGCATCATTTGTATTGATGATATCTTATAAATTATACCACAACCTAAAGTATGGATGGTTGGGAAATGATGATGAGCATTCTTAAAACATTTAAAAAAAATTGGTTTATGTCATTTTAAAACTCATATTTATTTGATAACATTTCTTTTTTTGATGCATGTCCCACTACTGGATGATATTGTAGGACTCCTTGTCTTCCAGGGTTTTGATGGACTTGCTTTGTTGGCCCCCAAACCTTCACCTTTCCATGATCTGCATCAGTCTTTGCAGAATTTGGTCATTTGTAGCAACCATTAGGCTGTGTCCACACCTGATAGCCTGGTAGACTCTCACTGATTGGGGACCAAGATTGCAACATTTGATTACATTTCCAACTAGTTTGTTTCATTTTCACACTTCTCTGTGTCAAATGAGCCAAACCCTGGAAAACCCTGTTCACCCATTTACCTGTGGTGGTGCTGCAACACAAACCACTGGAAACGACATGAAAACCTCTGAAGTAGACAATAGCGCAACTTCTTTCTTTACAAAATGTAAACAAAAATGGAGTGGTGTCCAATTTTAGTTGTAGGATTTAACTTTTATTGTTGGTAAAAAAAAAACACATGCCACTTCTCCCTCTAGCAATAGACATATGCATTTGCTTTGGTTGTAGTTGCTCAGAATGCCCTGCGCTATATTTTGTTTACTGCTTTTGGAGCGGTCTCTGGTTTGCCTGCATTGACATATGGATTTGAATGACACCAGAATTAAGTTCAGCCGAATTGAGACCCAGATTTTTAGGTGGACCAGAATTTGGCGCTTTAGTTCACATCACACCAACAAAGCAAACTTTTTGATAATGCCATGGAATCTCCTTCAGGCCTTCATTTGTCAAATTTACTGAAGGAAGAACTCACCAGAGGCATGTTTCTTGCTTCTGAATAGGCTGAATGGCAGATTAAACGCTATGATGCTAATCAAAACATCACTTTAATTCAAGGATTGATTGTCTCTTTAAATGTGCCAGCAAATCGTTCCACTCTATTTAGTACTTCTTTGTAAAATTTTAAACCATGTTTTTATTCTGTCTTTAATGGCATGGAGGATTGCACTAGACGACTCCTTTTAACAAAATCACTTTTCAGGATTAAGGATATACTGTCAACAGAATATTGCAGCATTTATAGGAATAGATTTAAAACTGAATGGGCGCATTTTTCCTTTGCTCATTATATGACTCACATTACAGTGAAATGACTCTTAAATTATATTTTATTTGGCCTTAAAAACTAATTTGTTAAACTTTGCAGAAACCTTGAAACAGCAAGTGATGCTCATTTGAGAGGTATAGTTTTACCGTCCTCAATGCAAGCTCTGGTGAATGTGTGCAGACTTTGTCATTACTCAACCTTTGTTAGCTTGTAACAGATTCAGGGCTGGGTGTCACTGCAATATTTCACTTTGTGCTGAGAACAAAATCTAAGAGGAAGAGGCCCCCGGAGGAGGTCATGTGAGCAGCAGATGACGGGATCTAGACCGTTGCCAATGAGCGCATCACAGATTAAAGGTCCATGCGATGAAATTTAAGCGTGAGGGACAGAAACCTGACCACCTTAGTGATCCTCGTCTACACAGACCTGGCTAATCTCTGGTAGCTAATGAGGCACCTGGTCTTTGTTCAGTAAATCTTCTCTGAAAAAGCACCTAAATCCTCTCTGGACAGACGATACAGACGGCTTTATAAATGGTTGTAAGCTGTATTAATTAATCACCCTCACGGTCCAACCTATCCTGGCTCTCACACAACTGTAACAAGGTTTGAGTTTAGCCGTTTTTTGTACCCAAGTCAATACCACTAAAATTATGACATTTTTAGGAGGATTAAGTGCATTTGGAAACCCTGAGGCAAACAAAACAAACAGCATGTTTTCATGGGTATTTTTCATATATATTTCCCCCAGGTGCCTTTAAATGGGACTTTCTTTGACTGCAAACAGCTATGAAACTCAGTGGCGAGTGAAGCAGCCCAGGTGGGGTCATTCCTGCACACGTGTATTGTTTCGCCTGAGTAGACGTCTTAGGATACGTCTCTGTTGAATTCTTGTCCAGAGCTGTCACCGGCGCTGACAGGCGAGTCTTGGCTTTGCTGCTATTTAGACAGGTGTTTTTGCAAGGAAAACAACTGCAGCAACAGAATATCAGATCAAGGATAATTCCTAAGGAAGGATTGGCAAACGGCAAAAATGATTGGTGTCTAAATTCATTTGTCAAGGACTCTTTAGTGCAGCATATATCTGTGAATTTTTAGGTTTGCTTTGTTTCAGTTTTAGGATAACTGATATAATATGACTCTATATCAATATGTGTAGCCAGTCTCATTCAGTTTCATAATTTATCACCTGAATCCTTTACCTATCATGTGAAATGAGTCACTTTTAAAAATGGAACGGCGAGTCTGCTTAATTAACAATTTATCAGCTAAAAATAATTACATGTAATTAAGGATTATATGTATTCACTGTTAATGCCACACACATCTTTTTCTTAATGATATATTCAAATAAAAAGCAGAATAAAATAATACAAAATACACTCTAAAAAAAGGGAAAGGGAAAGCATCATCTAAACTCTTGCTTTCCAAAGTTGGGGTTGGGATTTTTTTGGGGGGTTTGAAGGGGTCACAAATCATCAATTATTGGAGGTGTGCCTCAAATTAACTCAGATGAGTCGGCCAACCAGAGAATTTTGGAAAGAAACCTAAAAGGTTTAACTCAAGTCATACAGTTAAGAGACATTTATTCCTCATACTTACCAAATGTATGTAAATTTCTGAAGTAAAAGATTTCAATTAATCTGGACATGCACATTTTGTGCAGGTTGATCAGACTTTGGAATATTGAATATTTGGACTTTTTCCCATTTTAAAATGCTGAAATTTCAAATGAAGAAAAAAAATATATGACTAAAGTAATTGAACTACGCTAAGCATTTCAAAGATGGAAAAACAAAGTCAGCTTTGTGGGAACTTCTTACGGAAGATTGTTGCATATGATATACACAAAAATATTAATAGAGCAGCAATTCAGTGAGGCTTGGTTTGGACGCAGTTGGGTTTCTTCTTATTGGTTCTGTGTGGAAATAGCATTTATCTAATAATGCACTGCACTAGCAGCTTCTCGGGGAGAAGCTTAATAGCTTAAAAATATCTATATGTTGAAAGTTTCAGGATGTACAGTCAAAGTCACAGCAAAATCATTCTTATTAATAACTTGGATGTGTGTAAGCAGTCAGACTTTTTGTGTGGTCACTACAGTCATTTTAGTTCCAGCAAAGAGGCAGAAATAAACAGACAAAAAAAATGTGTTTATGTACTCCAGCACTTTAAATTTACTCAGGACGTGTTTTGGTCCACCACCAAAACTGGAACACTTCTTCGTACCAGAGACATGCTTATTTAAAATCAGTATACACAAGTCATGCCTTTATGGATTTCTCTTTCCTTGTTCTTATTCGTCTGGGTTTCTCATTGCTGCAACTCTGCGATGACAGTCTCAAAACCCACATGACAAGCTGGTAAGAGGGTCCATAGTTGTGGGCTGGGCTCTCGTTTTGTGTGTTTGGGCAGATTGGGGCCAACACCCTCTTGATTATCCACTCACCCTCATCCGTTTTCCACCTGTGCAGAGTGCCAGACCCACAGTGCTGTGGGAGAAGGCAGGACTGAGTCAGGCCCTCTGATGAGCTCCAGTCCCGCTGGTCCCCATATTAGTTCCCATCCGCTGTTGCACTGGGCCAGCCAGCGGTAACTGGATTGACAAGCAAGACAGATACAGAACCTGAAATAGGAAAACATGCCGTCCGTTTATTCAGCACTCTTAAGGAGAGTCGACGATGCTTAGTTCCCACGATGCGACAGGAAGATTACACTCTTTTTACTGCAGGATTTCTCAGAAAGTCTGTTTGCATTTTAAGTTGAAGAAATGCTAATTCTGCTCATCTCATTTGCTGCTTGTGTAGAGGAGTAGCAAGGTCCTAGTAGGTGCCCTGTATGTGTTCCAGCAAAGAGCCACTCGATTTATTTTAGGGGTAAGGATGTGGCCATTCAGAGGGGTCGTATTTTTAGTCTGCTGGTGTGGTGAGAAGTCAGGCCAGAAAAAGCAGAGATTCTGAAAAAGACGCCCAGGGGACACAAAACTGAAAGTCTGACGCACTCCAGAGAGTGTGCGTTGGTGCTTTCTCAGTGTAATCCGAATAGAATAGAATAGAAATATCTTTTATTGTCCCAAAATGGGGAAATTTCTGTGCAACAGCATCAAAGTTACATGCAACATAAGGACATAGACTCATAAAGATAGAATATGAAATATGAAAACAGAATAAAGCATAAAAAGTATTTTTATGACTACAGTGTAGTCATAAAAAAATAGTGTACTCCAGTCCAGAGGAATGTGCAGCTGAGGTGGTTAGTTAAAACTTGTACAATATGGGTGACTGTTTTAGCATTAAAAGACAGACTAGTTACAATTAGTGACAACAAAAACTCTGCAAGAGTAAAGATGTACAGATACCAGCATCAATGTAAACACTTATTGAGTCTACGTTCAAAAATAGATTTAATAATTGTTATACTGTAAAATCGGATTCTAGTGTTCATGAACAGTGGTGCTGTCAATTATTTTAACAAGCATGAACGAATCGCTCATAGTTGGGATACGGGAAGGGAAATCCAATTTCTTTATTGAAATTTAAGCTACCAATCTTCATAATTTGAAATTAAGGGTAAAGGGGTTTGTAGGGCACAAGATGTTCGCAACATCTTGGTTTTGGCATGAAGCAAAGAATGAATGAATAGGAAAAACACCTCATGCCCAGGATGGTTGGAGAATAAGTTGCCAGTCTGTCACACAGCAACACAGAAACAGACAGGACAAAACACATGCACACACACACACACACACGCTCATACCCGAGGGCAATTTAAAGAAACCACCAGCCTCAGCAGTCATGTTTTTGAACTGCGGGGGGAGGAGAAGAACCTGGAGAGAATCCATACATTCACAGGGGGAATATGCAAACTCCATGCAGAAAGACCCCACCGTACATCCACAGACTACAATCTTGTCACTTATCTTAGAAGGCTGTTGTTTAGCCAGCAACGTGGCCACCTACAATGCCTGATATGTAAATCAGAGCTGGACCACCAGTCATATTGTCTTTACAGAATTACACTATTAAAAATATAAACAAGGGCACAATGCAACATTTTAGTGACTGTAATCTATAAAAAAGAGCTGCCTGTTTGCTACTGCAGTGGAGATGAAGATGGTCCATTCAGGAAAGCAGAGCTGCATCAAACTTTAAGGTGGAACTGCAGAAAAAAAACAAAAGCAAAAATTGAATTGTTAATGCATGTCACCATGAGAAAAGCCTACTGAGTTTTGCTTAAAAACTTTTTTTTAAATTAAAATCACACATTTTTGTCTCATGAAGTGAAATTTTTTTTTTTTTTGCAAAACAAACTTATTTGTGCATGTCAGAAATCTTTTCTTGCTATTCAAAGTTTTTGTTTGTGACTCAAAGTTTTGCTTGTGATTCTCACATGACATCGTGGGCAGGGCCCAAAATCGCATCAAAAGATTTCTGATGTGTGCAAATAAAAGTTTATGTTTGGCAAATAACTTTTTAAGTTCACGAGACAAAAATT
>NW_015114114.1:297582-329596 GCF_001443285.1 Poecilia latipinna
CCTGTTTGCTACACTTGCAGTGGAGATGAAGATGGTCCATTCAGGAAAGCAGAGCTGCATTTAATATGGAACTGCAGAAAAAAAAAAAAAAAAAAATCAAAAATTGAATTGTTAATGCATGTCACCATGAGAAAAGCCTACTGAGCTTTGCTTATAAAAAACTTTTATTAAAATTAAAATCCCACAGTTTTGTCTCATGAAGTGAAAAAATTATTTGCAAAACAAACTTATTTGCGCATGTCAGAAATCTGCACTGCTTTATTACAGCATTCATTTTTAAACCATTATTTTTTTTCCTAGACTGAATATCGTTCAAATGTTTTCAGAGTTAGACTGCAATAAATTCTATTTTAAAGGGTTTTTTTTTTCTCATCGTAGGCAGCAGTAATGTTGCCAAAGACAGGCTTTTGTTCTTTACCTGGATGTTAAGCAACTGAACTGTATTTAGGTTTTTTTAATGAAAATAATTTTCCTGTTGGAGAGAAACACAGTGATGTCACCAGGCATTTATTAATTATATTTAGTCTCGACACTTAACCTGTTTCTCAGCACCTCAGTTCAGCCTGTGCTCGTCTTCAAACTGAGACACCGTTGCTGGTTGGAAACAGAGTTGGGTGTCACTTCTTACTGTATCATTAGTCAGAGACCTGAGGAGAAAGGAGCTGGTGGGGTACAATGAAAATGTAAAGAGGGAGGCAGATTACAGGATCATTACTCAACTTTGCTTCTCTCTGTCTACTTTCTTTGTGATTCCTTCTTCATTGTTCCCTCAAAATATGCTGCATGCAAACCTTACACAGCTGCTATTCAGTTTTAAGTGATATTCATTACCAACCACTGGAAATAGCATTTATTTAATGATGACACTTCTTAGAGGGCTTTACAAAAGCAACTCAAGAGTTTCTGCGGGGCCTTCAGGCACTACAAAGTGTGAGCTTAAAGGTGAGTGTTGCTGTGAAAAAATATTACTTCCTCTATAGATTTCCTCTAATTTTGCTCTTTTGGCATGCTTAAACTTTTCAGATCATTAAACTAGTTCCTTTCATTAAACATGCAGTAAATAAAAATACAGATTTCATTTGATAATCTATTTTATTAAGGAATAAAGCTATCTAACTCAACTGATGTAAAAAAGAAAAAGAAAAACATACTTATGAAAAAAAATCATTATTTGAAATCCAGTTGTTTTGTTTGTTCAATGATCTGAACACATTTAACTGAGACAAAACAACAAAATCTGCGCTATGTATTTTCTTTTTATAATACAGAGGCTGGAGAGCAGCCTGTAACTTAACTACAGCAACAACAGTGGCTGCCAAAATGAATTGAACATTATTGGTAATTACATATGGCTTATACCCTGTAGTTGCTTGGAAATATGGTAATAATAAGTTGATCTGAGCCACAAATTTCGACCCATTTAACGTGCAACAGGGTGGAACTTCATTGAATCTGACTGGAAAATTCATTCAGTGCAGAGCCTCAAAAATGAGCCTCTCGTTCAGGCCTCCATGGAGAAACAACAGTCTACGAAGATGGCAGTTTCGTTTCTTTTTGTTGACATCCATGAGTGATCGCTTCAGGTGTTTGCTTCCCAACAGGGACAACCGCTCCACCAGCACAAATCTGCTCAGCTGTGTTGAAAACATGTGGTCTGTCTAACCTGCCTCTTCCCAAAGAGCAAATATGGACATGAATCTACATTTTTCCACCAGGTGTTTTTGGGAAATGGTGTACTGATGTGTACAGAGGGCATGCATCATCAGTGAACCTCCACAATGTCAACTTGTCAGCTATTGAAGCTTATTTTTGTTTGATGGAAATGTTTTTCTTATCCACAAAGATTTTTGGAAATGTTTGTTGTAATCCTGAAAGAAGAACAGTAAACATAACTTCAATGTATTTTGTTGAGGATTTTAACAATTTAACCCGTCTTTATGAAGTGGAGAAAAAATAGCCGCTCTTATTGTTTAGAATTAAAGAATGAAAATTTTGGCATGAATTTGCATTTAGATCCACATCATAACATTACACATCATTGTCATTGTGAGACCTGGTGGTGGCAGCATCTTACTGTCAGGATGCTTTTCTTTAGCAGCAAAATAATTTGGCCGGCGATATTGGCAAGAAAGATGAAACAATGCTGTAAGAGCTACAATGGAAATGTTTACTCCAAAGCACGATTTTTATTTCTTTGATTGGACCAGCCAGAGTCCAGATCCAAAACTAATAGCTTGTGCTATTTTGAGAAGAAGAATGGGCAAAATGCTTCGGTCTTTTCCTGCGTAAGGCTGGCAAAGAGACGTCCCAAAAGACTTGTAGCTTTAATTAGAGCAAATAGTGTTTTATGAAATGTAGTTTCAAGGGAACTGCCACACTTTTCAGATTTTACTATGTAAAAATTTATGAAAACATCAAATTAATTTCCACTTGACAAATGTGTATGACCTTGTCTTGTCTTTACCCCAATAAAACCCATTTAAGGTTGTGCTTGGAACTCGACAATATGGAGGCATAAATTACTCTCCGTAGCGCTGGATTTACAACCCACTAAACTAAAATACATCCAAATCCCAATATTATTGTCATAGTTTAGGTATTTGCAGGTGTTTCTTCAATATAGAGTGTGACATTGCAATAAAAGGGTTATAGAAAATGTAATTATGAAATAATCACAGCTTTCAGCTGCTTTTAGCCATGTGTTTGATCCTGTGATGAACTGCCCAACACTTAAACATGTTGTAAATTAACATGTCTAAAACATGTCCAGCTTGTCCTCGCACTCCTCATATGTCCACAGAGTCACTCTAAATGCCATAAGCAGGCACCCCATGCTCATTTCCTTCTGGACAGTCGGACTGATATTGTGTAGTTTGATCTTAGCAGGATGCTCAGACTGAAAACAACCCTGGATCTTAAAAAGTTTAAGCTCTTGTTTCAGGTGGTGGTGAGAGCGTAAACAAATGCAGGAAATTCAGTTTGAGAGAGAGAGACTTTTCAGTTTTACGCTTCATTACAAGACCCAAACACTTTAAATGATCTGAAAAGTTTGCCACTTTGTTTGCAACGTAAACTGCAAAAAAAGCCCAAAGCAGGTCCAAGCGCAACATTTTTTTTTTCTTGTATTTTTTCAGATGGGTTTAAAGGCTGTGGTTTGTTTTCATAAAGCCACGTCAGCCTGAACTCAGGTGAAGGCTGCTTCCGACCTGCGTCCCTGCAGCTGGAAGGAATTCCATATCTTGCTGAAGGGCACCTCAGCAGGGTAGATTTTGGCTGTCAAGAGGAATTGAGCCCCAGCTGTTTGGCTGAAGTACCATGACACCAATCACCACACCACCCCACTGGTTTAGCCAACAACAATATATAGCTAAATGAGCGACTGGCACGCCTCAGAGCGGCGCAGAAATGCTTAAATTGAGGGATTTTTCTTGCTGCGTTTGAAAGAAATGTGCCGCGACAGTGCATGGGTCATTTCTTGGAGGTAACGGACAGCGTTCTCCCACTGTTTTGCCAGTAAGGAAACTTGCATGTTGGAAAAAAGTAGCAGGATTACGTCGTGAAGCACGGCAGCGCTGATATAATGTGAGGTGACGTTAGAACTTCTCGCTGTGTCCAACACAATGTGGCCAGTGTGGAGAGCCTGGATGGTGTGACTTTTTTCAGAGTATCCATCACAGCATCACGAACGCTGCAGGTCTCACTTATTGTACGCAGCAGTGTTAATCAAAACCAGCCTGCGCTGGGGGCTCAACGGTCATCAGCCAAGAAGAGGAAATTATTGATGGAAATAAAGGTGGTGCGCTGCCCTGAAGGCTCACCCTTACAAACATACTTAATGTTGAGTTCTGGACAGGCAGCACGATGAACAAGGAGGAGTTGTTCACATCTGATTTAAGGGCTGCTTTTGTCATACACCGAGCCAAAGAAGGAGTCATGCTTATATTGGCGGCTTCTGTTTCCATTTCTTGACCTGCACTGAATGTCCACTAAAAGTTAATAAGTTTTTAATATTTTCTTACTTTGAAAATTGCCTTCGGACAGAGCGGAGCCTGTGATTTACTGACGTCGGTTGCTTGAGCTAAACATCAAGAAGCTTTTTCCCCCCCCCCCCCACTCGTTTAATAACATATGAAATCACTTAGAAGTAGCTACTAATTCACATTGATCTGCCAAACTGGTTTTATGCAGACATGCGGCCATTACAGAATGTGATGACATTGCGTGTGCGAGGCATGGCAGGCTGCCATAATTTGGAAAGAGAAGTGCCACAGAGAAAAGTGTCACAAAAGAAGAAAAGGAGCCGTGAGGGTCAGGTTCCCGAGCGCAGGCTGTTGTGTGAAGTGTCTGATGATTGCCAAGCTGTTCTGAAGACGCTGCTGGACAGGGAGGTGAGAGGCAGGTTAATTACTATACTGAGAGGGAAGGGTAAGATGCTTTACAGAGCCCTTTGTGGTCCCTGGTCTTGGGTTTCCAGATCAGAGATGTGTGAGCCAAAGGTGCTGGAAGATGGCAGAGGGTGACGCGGCCCGGGCCAATTCCATCCTCAAGTCACCTCATCGATCATCGGAGACAGGATCAATGAGAGGCGTGTGAAAGACGTACCATTACCATCGCAGTTGGTCTCAAGCTGAAGGAAGGAATAATACTGTCTGGTAATAAGGGCAAGTTTACATATAATGTTTAGTTATTTTGCCCAAATTATTTTTTTTTTAATATTTATGATCTTTGGGGTTAAACTGAGGAATTTCCTGTTTCTCCGAAGAAATTTCAAACACCTTAAGGTGTTTTCACACCTAACAGTCTGGTAGACTCGGTTTGATTGGGAAAACAACATTTGTTAAATTTTCAGCTGGTGTGTTTCACTCTCACGCTGCACTGTGTCAAATGAATCAAACCCTTTGAAAAACCTGTTCCCTCCCTCACCTGTGGTGGCGCTGCACCAAGAACCACTGGAGAAAACGACAAAAAACATTTGATGGAAACATGAGCTCAACTTGTAAACAAAATGGAGCGGCATGACATTTTAGTGGTTATAGATTTTGTTTTGTCTTTGGTAGAAGACCTTCTCTGTAGTGCTAGACACGCATTTGTTTTAGGTGTATTTACCCAGAATCCCCTGCTTTTTAGTCAACTTTCTGCTTGATATTCACATAATGCATTTGAACCACACCAGAGTTGACTTCAACCAAACCAAGACCTAGGATTTTAGGTGGACAAGTGTTCATGTTTGTGGTCTGCATAGAGTCCCTCCCCAAAACAAGCCAGACTTTCTAGGTAAACGAACTAGAGTTTGATTAAAGCTGACTAAACAAGAATGGTGTGAATGGACCCTTATAGTGTGAAGTCGGTACAGATGCCACTTATTGATTAGAATATTGCCTGGAGCACAAAGTAATTACAATATGTAATTGTAATCACATCTGTGGGTTGCAAGAGCGCAACGCTTATGTTGGCAGCTTCCTCTTTTATAGATCAACTCTTGGTATTCATACGCCTGAAAGTTTTTCCTTATTTTGACACATCGCAGCAGTTATTGCTTCAGTGTATGTATCTGATTCTGAGTGATAAGTGATACATTTTTGATTGAATAATTACTCACCAAATAAAACTACGGAGCTCAGATAGGAAACATACTCCTATATGTTTTAAAAAGCACCATATTTTCATTATTTTCCCACATTAAAACAAATATAATTTTCCTTTTCTTTTAAAAAGGTCACTGAATGACTTTTCTGAACACCTCAAGGGTCGTAAGAGCTTTACACCAACCTCACAGCAATGACTGTGCCCTACCTCTCCTTCTATCCAGACAGCAAATGAATGTGGGTACTAAAAACATAAACATGTTTGAGCATATTTTGTAAAAGTATTAACATTAATGTGTTTTAAAACACCTCCCAGACTACATAGACCCTCAGCAGTCTTACTTCCCTTTCACTTTTGGCACCAATGGCACCAGTTTAGTTTCACCCTCACTTCTCTGTATCTCTTGGCCGTTTCTCGTACTCCTTGATATTTCTGCCTCAGGCCTCACATATGCCCTCATTATTTTTCCAGTGGAAAGCCAAAGTGTGGAAACGCTTGATTTACGGCCCCAGAAAGCAGCCTCAGCCAGTCGTTGCTGGTGGTTTAACAAAAGCATAAGTGCTGATATTTACTTTTTATACTATTGCGGTCTTATTACAGATGAGTATGTCTTGAAACACTATGCAATGTCTGTTTGTTTTCTTCAGAGTGATGTTTTTTGCAGCTCATTAACTAAATGAGCAGGTGCTTCCCCTTTTTAAGTATTCACACACAACTTTGTTAAGCTAAGTCAACTGTTTTTAAAAAAATTATTCTGCAGTTAGAGACAGGAAATGTAGAGAACTCCAAACATGATGTGTGGGTTCACTCTGCTCACTCATTCAACAGGAAGTTTTCTCATATGAACCCCCCCCCCCAGCAATGCTTTGGTATGTATTTTGCAACCTGAAAATACCAAAAAATTATTACACTAAGTAGAATAAAGCTTTATTAGATCTATTAGGTACAACAGAATAACCAAAATGACTATAATAGGAAATCTAATCAGATCTTTGATGTGTAGAAAGGTGGAATATGAGAGTTCATCTTAAATTGTTTCAAATAAAAGTATACTCAGTTAAAACAGATGTTGTGACTCTTAGCAAATATAAATAATTTTGGTAATTATTTTGGAAATTTAGTCTGATTTAACTTCAGACTGAAGAAAAAGGTGTGTGTGTCTTTTTATTCAGTGTACGTAAATGTCATTTACATCCAAATTTAATTCCTTTTCATCTCACACAAATATTTCATATAGATGTAAAGAAACTATTTTCTCAATTTATGTTTTAGTCAACTTAAACGTAGATTGTTGGCCAAATCTGGACCACTCCATTGTAGGATTAGCTGTGGGCTTATAAGGCGAATCACCCCAACCTCAAGTAATTCGCAGCATTTAGCAGGATTCTTTTAGGATTGGCAAAATATCAAATAGTTAAAGACTTAATGGAGAAATGTTGTGATGACGTCCTGAAGGTAGAGTGTCAGAAAGAGGCAGAGACCAAATTTCATGGCATTAATTTGAAAAGTCAAATATCTTTTAAGTCATGTTTGAAATATACAGCATGGTGTAACTGAAGGTGACACAGTTACTTGATTGTACTATAAAATGATTATATACCTGGAAAATACACATTACTGCCCCTTTAAAGTAATTGGTTGCACTTGATTTTAACAAGTGCAATCAGAGTAAAGGTGGCTAAATAGAAATCCCACTTTTCTAAAAATCTAAATCTTGAAATCCTTAATGAGCACAATTAAGACCAACTACTTCAACATTTTGGACTACACTGTCTTGATATATCAGCTAAAACTCAAAAACTACATAGAAATTCAAGGGATATTTATACTTTTGCACAGCAATGTACTCCTGGTGATAGCTAGCATGCTCAAAATGCATTTGGCTGTAAATGCAAACCATTAATTCTTTATTGAACTTATTTTGAGTCTAACACATGCAACACATTTGCAAGATGAATGTTGGCTGTTCCTTCATCAGTTTCTGCGTCTCAATAATTCATCATTGTCACAGTTGGTGAATGAAAAAGAGAAACTGTACAGGGAGGAAAAACTTGATCCCTCTCCCAACAAGGGGAAGTGTGAATATGACAAAGCCTCCCTATGTGACACCCAAGCCAACAAACAGCCATCTGTCATTATATAAGTGGCACCTGATGTGCTGCACTTAAGGGACACCTTGAATCTTTTATGCTGCAATTAAACTGAACCAGTTATCATCTGAATTATTGAGCCATATGTAGAAATGTGGTGTTCAGCAGTGGAACATAGCGACGTCTCTGAGGGAACCCTACTGTGTGTTACGGATTCATTTATTGTGATGGGAAATAATGTGGTCATTGTATCTACCAATGTCTTCCCCCGTCAGCGATGCCAACTCCTGGGTTATTAATATTCCTGGCGTTCAACAATAGAAACCTCTTCAAACACCATAACAGTTAATCCCCTCCATGCAAAAAGTCACCTGTCTCAGGTGTATCGAGGGAGAATGTCAACTGAAACATAATCGCTGCGATGGAGCTTGTGAAAAATATTTTCCTCCTTTTTGTTCGTTTGACAGGACTTAACACCACTTACAGGCTCTTTGACAGGTCTGGGAGGTTTATTTTCAACCTTTATGCTTTTTGGGGTGTGGGAATTAAATCTTGCAGCAGGGGATTTGATGACACATAATATTCATTTAAACAGGATTCATTAACATCTGTGGTATCCAGTGACTAATCTTAAAACTGATACAAAGACACAGGGTGGAGAGGAGCTCTGAGGAAAGGTTTTTGTTTTTGTTTCCTGATCTGCTTTGTTTCTTCTTGGCCAGATTAAACTCACTGGAGAGCCTTTTGAAAGAAATGAACCCACTGGGACAAATCCAGAAAAACTAGGTTTACATTGTCTGTAACAAATGTAGCTAAGGGTCTTACAAATAAGGTGAGAGTTTATTTAGCACCAATGAAAACTCTGTATTGTTTGTTTTGTCTGGGTTTGTGGAGGACACAAGTGCAAGCAAAAAGCAGAATCATGGTGCAGTGGATATTTAATTAAAAAACAGAAATGTATATTGCAACAATAACAATGAGAAAACATAAAAAGACTACAAAACAATAAAAAGGACAACACTTGCTTCAGGAGGAACTGAAAATGAGTGCAGCAAAACAGTTGCTTATATACAACTGGATGGTTACTGGATGCAAAACATGGGAGTTTAATTACAGGATGAAGCTGTGGGAGGAGAAATGAGAGAAAACTGGGAAGACTAGAATGACTGATAAACACAAAAGAGAAAGATGGGGAATGAAACAGAGCATGATAAAACACAGGAAAGTAAAAGACCAATATAGACAAAACAGATGAAACAAGGAAAGCAGGGAGTGAGTGGACAGGAAACAGATTACAAAATAAATCAAGAATTAGGGTCTATAAAGGGAAGCTGTATCTGACATAAAACTCTAAACCATTCATCAAAGGCAAAAGTAGAAAATATTGCCAAATGAGCAAAAAAAAATGTAATCAAAAGTCCTATTTGTGATGTTCATGGAGAGGACTTAAGGGTATAGAGGTTTCTTTGTTGGGATCCTTAGGATCATATCTTTAGTTGCTTTTTTTTCCCAGATAATCACTTTTTGCTCAGTTCCTCAAGCAATGTTATTTGGGCTGTACTGATGCTGTTCCATATAATTACATGTTTTTGTCCCTGAGTGTCAGGTATTTCACTGTCCTTTGTACAAATGATAATATGGTGCAGGGCATGGATAGAGTATGGCCATTTGAAGCCTGGTCAGCAGAGATGAGGTTCAAAATTTTAGCCCTTAACTATTACTGTGAGACATAAATCTTGAAGAAACGAATTTGATTCTGGTTATAATTATCTGAAATGTTAGCACACACAGCTAGGTATCTGGCTTCAGCTGTAGTATCTTGAGTTGTTTAGTTAATTAATATAAGATAACAAATTTAAAAATGTAGTATTTTATCTGTAAAAAATTACATTGCCTTTCATTTAATCTCCAGATGTAACATTGAATGTGGAGTCCTCTGTGTGACTGTGCAGGGCCACCACAGGTGTGGATCTGAAGGCCACGGTAATCCTTGCTATCCTGGCTTCATTGTGTATCTCTCCTATGTGAAACTTTCAGCCCGGGACTGAAGAACCCTATCCTCCGCTCTATGAATAGCAGGGCAGCCAAGGGCGATAACAATAGCAGGAGGTTTGGGTGTTCCCTGCATCGCTTACTCTGGGAGTCTAGCCTTTGGTTCATCCTTGGTCCTTCATCAAACATTAAAGCTACTGTCAGTCAGTGGCAGGAGCTTATAGGGGCGACACTTTTCACAGCTGGTGGGTTGCTGTGGTTGGATCAGCTGACAGTAAAGACTGTAAATGTTGGCACGGTCGGTGGTGTTACAAGATATAGCTGCAAGTGTGTGAACACCATGTGAGGAAGTGTGTTCAGGTTAGCAAAAGTTTTCCAGATATAGTTTTCCAAAGGTGATTCACCAATTGCTGGCTAATGTAAAAAAATAAAAATAAAATAAAGTGATCTAAAGTACAATAATGTCAATTGGACTCGAGTGCAACAGTAAAAGTAGTGATGATGACAATATCTTAACACCACCTTCTACCTTATAAGTGTGTATCTGTTGGGCGATAAATCTGATGCAAAGACAAGTTAGCCAATCTTAATCCTTTATAAAATTTAAACCTACCTCTTAAATCACAGTTGCCCCAGATATTGATGTTATATTTGGCTCTTAAAATATATTTTTGTTAAGGAAGCCCATTTTAGACAGCGGCAAAAGAGAACCTGTTTGGTATGTTATATCTACAGTACACCAAAAACAGGGAAACATGTATTTAAAAAAAAAAAATGAAAAAGACACACCTTATTCTTACATTTTCTGCACCCTGTTCTTGATAACAGAGCAGAGTTAAGATCAGACATAAATATTGTTGGTTAACATTACAAAGAGATCCATATTTGTTATCCAGACTCCTTTTTATCTAAATCCTCCTCCTGAAGGAACCCGGTTAAGGGGGGATCCGACCTCTGACATGTTGACACTAACCATCTCATCAGCACTCCTTGCCCTGTGTGTATAACTCACAGCTCAAAGCTACAAGTTCACACTTTGCCTTGTTGTCTGACATATAACAATTGAAGAGAAAAGGAGGAAGTTATCAGTGAAAATGATGGAGTTTTGCTTATAAATTGGTCGTCAGAACAACATTTTGAGTGCAGCATTTTATTCTGAAATAGTTAATGAAACAATAAAAACACGACACCTTTAATATACACTATATCAGTCTGTATGCTGCCTCTATGAACAGATGGCATCCAGTCTCATGCTTAGTGAAAAACAAACAAAAAAGGATGCGGACATAAAATCGACGTTTCCTCTCAGGTCTTTGAAACTACAATATTTAAAAACAAACCTTCCTGCCAAAACAAAGTTCACCATTATGCAGACTCCCCACAGGACTGACACTGCAAAACAGAGTGATGATAAAGCTGCTCTGCAGGTTAAAGCTGAGCTAATGCGCAGTGTTGGTTTTGTACCTGAGCTCAAAGGCTGACAAGAAATATACAGTATCATATATCCTGCAGGTGTCTTCTCTGCAGCTCAGTATGAATCCACAGGATTTACTGCAGGACTTACAGGGGCACTCTCCTCTCTGGCAGCGTGCCTGAAGGAATTAACTTTTCTGGCATTTCCCCCCCCAACCCCCAACAGCTTTCAAGACGTCCATGAGGGCGCAGTGGCAGCTTGGAAAGAAACACTGAAACTGATCTTCCTCCGTTGGCCCTCCTCTGCTCAATTCTCAATCCATAAACCATTCCTGAACAATCTCATCTGGCACAGCTAACCTCCTAATTGACTCCCCACTCTGCTGCCGACAGACAGCAGCAGCTCTTGTCTTCTCTGTGCCTGGAATTTCACTTTTCACATCTTTCAGGCTTTCATTTCCACTGCCTTTTCTACTCGTCTTTCATCTTGTCATTCAAGTCCAATCCTTAAATAAAAATGTTTCTCTTCAGTTTGTGCAGTTTCCAGCAACCGTTTGGCTATTTACACACTTCTTGGTGGACATGCATGCGAAGAAACTAAAAATCTTTCAGCGTTACAGGTTGTTGCTTTACCTTTTAGATTCAAAAACATTTGTATTATTCATCAATTTAGGACTTGAAGTTCAAGATTCAGCAATCTAAAAAATAAGTAAGTGTTAGAATTTATTATGAAAAATAAAAATGACACTACATAGTAAGTAGCAGGCATGGAACAATATGCCGTTCTCAAGGTAAGATAACCTAAAAATACCACAGTATTTACAAAATAACTTAACAAAATTGTACAATCTACTATCATCTAAAACAGAATAATAATTATATTATTTGGTAAAATAAAATAACACATTCAATATTGCAGTCATAATAATGGAAAAAATATCCATAATTAATTGTTGTTATTATTCATGATATTAATTAGATCAAATGTATAAATCAGCTACCAATAAAACTAAACGTTTTCTCTAATTTTTTTTTACATGTTCACTCAGCAAGGATTGATTTGTATTTGCTGCTTATTATTCAACACAAAGTTTATGAAAACTTTCTGGTTTTAATAAATTTGTTTGCACAATACATGAATTATTTAAGACAGAATTTGAGATTCGTGAAACTTTTATTATTTTTGTAAAAGACAAAAAAAAAACATATTTAATGATTTATTTAATGCATTTTGACCAAATTAGACTGCGTTAAACAATTACAATAACAAGCTTCTCAAAGATGAAACCTGGTTCTGCAAAATGTGAAAAAGGAGACAGTTTTAAAAAATATATATATAATTGAAATCTCAATAAATTTATGTCTCCATCTCTCTCTGTCTTCTTATACCAGTCAGTAGTTTATAATTTTTTTAGTTCTTACTGCTTCCGAAACTCTAGCTCTCTTGTGCAGGAGAGGCTTAGATGGCCCGAGTGCATGTTTTTTGGTTGGGTGGCAAAAAGAGGCTCTCATCCAGAACTACCCTTTCCAGAACATGATCAGGTTTTATATGCATCTGCTCAGAAGGTGTCTTCAGGTGCTGCTTGTTTCCTCCATTAGCTTCTTTCCTCTACTTGTCTTCTCGCAGCGAGGACAGTAGCGTCCCTCTGCTTTCTCATCAGTGACCACACAAAGCCACAACACAAACAGCGACAGCCATACCGGGGCCCCAGCTGCCGACATGTCTGCTCAGCGGCATATTTATTTAAACCCGCCGCTGATCCTGGCAGTGCTGAACGGGGCCTTGCTGGGAGCCTCCTCAGCTTGTTTGAGAATCCATTCACACCTGCGCATTAAATTACTGACACTAATGTTACCAGTAATGCTTGGACTGGCTCCAGTTTTTGAACTCATATGGCTGCGGGAGCTGAGAAATACTGGACACGATTAAGGCAAATGTGACAAGTTTAGATTCTTGGAGTGTTTTGTTAGATTAGCACAAGTCTCTCGTGCATTTTTGCAGATACTTGTATGACAGATGTTATTGAATATTATTAGATGTATATGCAAGTGTTGGCAGCTGGGGTAATAGGTATATTTTTATTCCCGGTGTGTGGAAGAGGATGGGTGACTGTGCCTCCTTGAAGCCCTCTGACAGTGTCGCCTCCGGGTGGGGGGTGGGTGTCACATTGTTGAACGTTACCTGGCTGCAAAGGACTCAATGGCTTTTGAACTTGAGAGGTGTGGAGGCATGAACACCTGCACCCCCTCCCCATCCAAACCCCTCGCTCTCAGGATACCTTTCACCTTGTCTCACTCTGCAGCACTCAGCAAGTGGCTGAGAAGAAAAGGGGAGCAAGCGGAGAAAAGAAAGTTTCCAAAGATGCCTCCCAGGTTGTCAGTTTGGGGTCAGAGGTCTGAGGTCAGCATGGAGGGGGGATGTCAGGTGTTAAGTGGAGCAGACAAGCCAATGGAGAGCTTGTTTACTGCTCACCGGACAGGGAGCTTACCTGGGGCCAGGTGGGAGCACAAAGCACTCGGCTTTAGCAGAAGGTCACCCAAACAGATCAGAGATCAGAAGAAACAGTGTTGTTATGATGATGAGCACAGGAAGTAGTAAGCTGATATAAAAAAAACAATTATCAAATATCAAACCAGTAAAGATGTTTGAAAACATGAAAACAAACAAAAGGAGACTAAATTATTACAAATGATCATTTTTCTAGTATTCCAGAATCAATTGAAAAGCTGTGAATTAGGCCTTACAATGAACTAATGTCATGAATACTTGACCCCAGATATCACTTTTTGCTACAGCGAAAGAAAACAAAGAGCTTTGATCAATTTCACATTTCCACATTTTCCACATTTCCATGTTTTTACAACTTTGTAATTATCTGTAATATATCATTATTGTTTTCATGTTTCCATTTCTTGAATCATGAGGGTCACCACATATCTGAATGCCATGTTCTCTTGTCTTTCCCATTTTAAAGAGCTGGTAACAGAGACAGATCTTCGTGTTACAAATACGTTTGTCCCCAAGTATAGCAGCAGATCATTTAGCAGCAGATCATTGACTACTAAGTGAAGTATAAATAATCAAAAAGTAAAATTATTTATTCAGGAAATGCTAGGGCTAAATAAATGTATTCTAATAAAAATATTTGTATTGCAGTGCATAAAGTCTTATTCATACTGTCCGTTTCAGTGCATGTTTACCAAAGAACTGCATTTTTTGTTCTGTTTCAGCAATTCTGAATATAAAATGAGCAACTTTTTTAGGTGTTTTGAAAATGAATAGGAGCTGGCTAGTGTTGATAATTTCACTCCTTTGTGATTTCGTATTTTTATTTGTTTTTGTTTTTTACTTGACTTTTTCAGGTATAAAGTGGAATCATCTGCAACAAGACAATTCAAAATGAATGGGAATATTTCATACTTGGTGGCTGATTGTTTATTATTTTTCTGTCTTATTCATATCTTATTGCAAGAAAAAAAATGTTTTATGACTCATTTTTCAGACCAATCAGAATGTGAGAAAAGCATGAGGCTCTGAAGTTTGCAACTGTTTTAAAAATAAATGTAATTGATTCATTTTACACAATTTCTTTAATTTAGTCCTTATCTTTTAGGAATTTAAGTTAACTTCTGGGTATTCAGCATGGTAGTATTACTTTTTAAAACAATTTTAAGCAAAAGAAAAAGACTGAGTAGATTATAACACTACATAAATTTTTTTAAATTTTTTTTTAAACACTCATTGTCTGCTGTCACGTAACTCCTCTGTTTCCATACACATCATGTTCCCTGAGTAGCGAGAGCTTAAATCACAAAGGCCTTACACGTAAAGGTTAAACGAGGCATTGCAGCTCTAATCTGCAGCATCAGTTTCAAGTGATCATTTGAGTAAACCGTCCGAGACCTTTTTAATTAGAATCCAAATTACCGTAGCGTGATACTGGTTTGCAGCATCCTATACTAGGATGCTGATTACTGAGAATCTGTCTCTGGCTGATAAAAAGAATTATTTTTTTTAGTGGTGTGTGTGTGTGTGTGTGTGTGTGTGTCAGAGCCGAGAAAAATAGTCATGGGACATTCATGATGATCTCTGACAGACGGTGAGGTGAGCGCTGTGCAGAGCGGCTCTTTTATCTACCTGGCGTCTATTCATTAAGCCTATTGTGGGCTCAGCATGGAGACACACAGTGGAGATGTGTGAACATAACACTTAAGTTTGGTGTGGCCACAATGGATGACAGTGAAAAATATGCATCGAAAATAACCTTTTATTTAATAAAAATAAAAAAAATCTTCTATATCTGTTTAAAAGAAAGTTAAATGAATTTTGGAAAGCTGACCTTTACGCGACTTTGTTTTGTTTGCATCATGCTGCAAATCAACTCAACAAACCAGGTGGGTCAGTCTCCCCTTATAAAGGGCCTTAGACATCCACACCTGGGTCAAACAATACGTGTAAACAGCTTCAGGGGGTTTGCAGTTTAAAATATTTATGTTCCAGACAAGCCGGCATTCAGCAGGAGACGTTGCACCTGCAGATAATCTCATAATATTCCACAACTGCCTCTTTGTCTAATGGAAGATTATGATGCCAAACAAGTCATTTATTTTCAGTTGTTTGGGCACAGACAATACTATTTTAAAGTCTAGAGCAGAATAGGATCCATAAAATAAATTATCTGTGATGATGACTTTTAACACTGATTTCCATGACGCTGCTCACAATGGGAAAGTTGAAACTCATCTGGCTTCTAATGGTTCTCAACAAGGAAGCCCAACTCTAGTTCTCAGGGTCCAGAGATCTGAAACTTTTAGATGTGTCCCTGCTCAAACACACCAGGCTGGAGCAACAAAGTTGCTTCTCCATAGGCCTGTTAATTAACTAATTATTTTTATTGGGTTGTGTTGGAGCAGAAAAATATCCAATCCTGTCTTTACGACTCGCTGTTTTACAGTTTTTTGTTGTGTATTTGCTTCAACACAAATACTGTAGAACATTTGCAGTCTGTTCATGATGCCTTTATTTGAAAGAAGTGAGTTGTAGTAGGAATACGTGTACATCTAATTGATGTAAGAAGTTGGTTCACAAAGGCCATAAGTGTGTAACAGGACTCGGTCTATGTCCCAGTCACTAAAGTAAAGAAACTGCACAGGAGAGAGTTACCCATTTATAAAGTATTTAAACATATTAGCTTTTTATAGACACAAATTCAACTGAAGTTTCAAGAAGTTTTCTTAGGGTTTGGAGAACAACTACTCTAAAGTAAAGCTTTAAAAGTAAATCCAAAAGGGTCCCCAAACAGCTTATGCTTTAGTGAAAATGTAATCCTATTTTGAAATTTACTCAGTTTAAAGAATATGAAGCCAACAAGAAGATAGTAAAAGTCAAGGCTGTGATTCTCTGATCTATTTATAACCTCTAACAGTTTCCATGACAATCAAGACATTTAAGAAAATTACCTCAATCAAGGTTCTATTCTCATAACTTAAGGTCAATCAAAACAAAATTATATTTGGTGCAATTTCCAGTTTGTACAGCAGGGGGCTAAACTGAGAGCGACAAAGTTCTCTTATGCTTCAGGCCAGCTTTGCATAAAGGCATTATTGCAATCCAAAAATAGCTTGTGGATAACTTATCCCTCTGTCACACACTTGTGCATCTAGATTATGTTACAATGGTGTAATAAGATACACAGCCTTAAGTAAATAACACTCCAGCATTACCTTCCTATGCATTAGCTTCCAATGCTAACTCATGTGACGATCACCACATGAGGTAGATTAGCATAGCTTTGTTAGACATTTACATCTAATTAATATTTTGGACTATTTCACAGCTCTCAAGTCAAGTGTGAAGTTTATTTGTGTAGCATGTTTCAGCAATAAGCACATCACACCGTAATACAGTAATTAAATACAAAACATTTGAGAAAATGTAATAAACATTACATTTCTCTCTCTGACATTAGTTGTTTAATTCTCGAAATGTTCTTCCGGTGAAAGATGGCTGACTTTTTATTTGCCTTTATGTGTTTCTGAAGGTTCATGTCTTCATTCATTCCAGCATTTACTCAGATGATGCAGCAATGAACCAATTGTAACATTAGTATAACTTTGGCAATATTTTACACATTTTTTACAACTTTTTTTGTTAAACATTCATTCACCTTGAGTTGCTAAGTGCTTGAAATAGAAACTGATGGCGTGACCTACCTTTTAGATAATTTGGTTTATTTTTTTCTGAACTCTTGAGAGCCATGATATTTTATTACCAGGGCGACAAGTGATCTATAAATATGGCAAAAACAACAGTATGACATCGTAGCAAGTAACAGCTAATCAGAATTCCACTCAGCTGATGTCAACGGACACACTATTCAGAATACATACTTTAGTGACATGAAAGTACTTGATGTTTCACTTAATACCCATTATTTCCTTATTTTTAGAGCAGCATAACATGTTTTTCAACATGCCAACATTCATGGTGAGACAGCAGCTTAAGAAAGAAGAAAACTGGATGCACAGATCAGGGATGTAGCTATCCTCAAAAACATGACAAAGTTGTTGAGAAATGTTATCTGTTACAAAATTAAATTTAGAAGTGAATGTAGGAATTTATGGGTTTTCATTTGAGACATGGCCAATAAAGAGCACACAAATAATAAGAAAAAAGCGTGATAAATATCAGAAATATTGCAGTAGTTTATAAACATCTGAGTGATCAGCGTTGATACGGCTCAATATAATAAACCTTTTAAAGTGAGGAATTCAAAGGCTTCTCTCAGGTCGTGTGCTTTAGGACTCTTCTCAGTTTTTTTAACCTCCTCATTCATTCATTCATTCATTTAGCTGAGAGGCTATTGTTTGTGTGATTGCTGTCCCGGTATTTAAGTTCTTTAAACCAGGAAATGTTTAAACGTAGATAATTAGCCTGTAGTGCATGGGTCTGGCAGCTCCTGTCTGCAGCTGACCTGAAAGGAGTCGGGCCCTCTGGGGTCCCGCGCTTCAATTATGGGGCTATTAGGAGTGCACAGTTTTAGAAAAGTTCAGTTCTAGATTTTCTTTTCTCATATTATCTCATATTTTAGCCAAACACATTCCACCTTTGTTTTATTATGATAGACAAAAACAGTCTGGGAGAGAAAACTGCAGGATCCTCAGTGTAACAGTGCAAACGCTAATCAACCACACAAATGTACTTTTTTCTGTCCAAAACTTGCAAATGTGTGTGTAATATGCTCCACAAAAGATTAAACATTAACTTAATCAATTGTCTAGCATAGCAGTCAGTACTTTTTACAAATCAAAACATACAATCAACTGAACCTGACTGCATTGTTGATAACTAGAATCAATTAGCAATGTGTGTAATGGACTTGGAATCAGTCTGTGTGTTTGATTTGAAATGGAGTTTTTGTAAAAAAAAAAAAAAAAAATGTTGTGAATTGGCCCAACATGAATAAACTCAATATAAGTTATTTTACTTTATGATTAAGAAACCACATCAGTGAATAAAGCATAAACATATTTGGTCCTTTTAAGAAAAAAAGGAAGAAAAAGAACACGTTTTTCTAAATTACATGAAATTAGAATGTTTCTATTTAAAGGTGATATTTGACACTTTTAGGCTTAATGTGTTACTCAAATTCAATATAAAGCAAAAAGTTTGTTGCCTTTATGTCTTTACAAAATAAGTATTGCTAATATCTTCATAATAATGATTTATAATATGACGTTTCGTGCTTCTTAAACTTCACTACAGACTATACACTATAAGTTTAAAAACTACTAGGTAGTGACTAAAATATTTTTTATTTTGTTATTTCTTCTTATGTTTTTTTTTAATTTGAAAAACAAATATTACTAGGCGAATGGTAGGCATTAAAAAAGTATCACATTTTTATCATTTTAATTTTATTTTCTCCCCTAAGTTACTTACAAATTCTCTTTACATAAAATTAATGTTACGATGAAGATTTGTGGGGAAGACATGTCCACCACATTTTAATATTTGAAAATACTTGTGACAAAATCAGATGAATAATACCTGGACCAGACAGACATGCCGAGAGAATCCCCAGCGCCGTTTCCTTCTCTCCTCTGTAAACACAGCTCCCCCTGGCTGCTTTGTCACCTTATTGTACACAAAAAATGCTGAATCTATTATCAAACAACACATTATTAAAGCTATCAAAATGATAAAGAATAGATTTACATCTGTGGCCATTAGAACAAATAATTTGTACCAAAATATACAAATGTAGAGCGTGCTATTGGAGTGTGCACAGTGGTGTGTGAAATTCATCTTTTCCTTTAAAAAGAACATTTTAAAAATGCACCAAGCTCAAACTTTAAACTTAAACATAAAACTAGAAAAATTAGTTGAAAATGAGACTTTTCTGTGTATGTAATTTGTCCAAATTGAGTCTGTACAGCAACTTTAAAATTGACCCTTGTTCAGTCCATTTAATCAGCGTTTTAATTACATTTAGACATTATTGGATCTGATTATCTAGGTGTTTTTTCCTTCATCACCCATTTTCACTCACTTTTTCTTTCTTTGAAAAGCAGGGAAAATCTTCTAATTCATGCGTTTTTTTATATTGCTACTATTTTTTTCAGTCATAAGTTATTATAATATAGGCTCTTTTGTAGAGACAGGAACTGCTACAAACCTTCATAATCGCTGAAAAGTGAGATTCGCTAAATATATATATATATATTTATATATTACTAAACAGGGTCTCCTTCCATGCAGCTCAGCTTCATTCTCAGTAAATGTAATGAACATTTTTCAATATATATGACAACAACTTGAATGCTACAGCATGTTTAAATGAATTTAATTTAGGAACAAAAAAAACATAAAAGTTACAAAACACAGCAAAAGATAAAATAATAAGATAGTGAAAAGCACAGAACATGGAAATCATGCTCAGAAGCTAATTAGACGTAGAAAATGTAAAAAGAAAAAAAATAACTAAAATGGTAGTAGAAAGTACAAACGTTTTAGCAAATCTGACTGAAGTCATTAGATTTATGAATCCAATGAATCAATTAAGCTCAATAGAGGATTTTTCCCACGACTTGAAGCCTCAGCAAGCCAGGCTCCTTTATTTATTGGTGTTGGGCTGAGAATAACTAAAACATTTAGATTTTGTAAACAGAATAAAAGATAGACTTTTGAAAATAAGATATGTTAGCACCTGGCCGCGCACTTTTTGTTTTATGTTTATGTTATAATCATTTATTACTCTCAATGTATGATACATTTTTTATTTCTTTTATTTTTTTATATGTGAGGATTAGTATTTTAAAATAAATTCTGAACTCAGCAAGAAATCATTGCTGTGAATATAAAATAAGAAATATTTAAACTCTCTAGGATTTTCCAGTGACATTTCCATAACAATCTGTTTGATTTATAAGTGCTAAAGAGAAACTTTGTTTAGTCCAGTAAACAAGATATGACAGGAGCATAAATTTAGAAAAAAGCTGAACTATTTTTTTCAAGTACAACTGATTGGGCAACAAGTTGGAATTTGCTATGTTTCTTTTCTGAAAGAAGAAAAATGGTGAGTTGGATTATTCCTTTTATGTTGAGATTAAAAATGATTCCCAGGGTGTAAACTCCAGACTTGATAGATGCAAATAAAGACATGCACCATCTTGGCTGGTAAAATAAAAGAGGACATTCTTAGCTACTAAGTCTTTTAAATCTTTACACAGTTTAATAATATAGCTACCTTTTCCAAAAATCAACAGCATAAATATGAAATGTCATTAAGAAAATGCCAAAAAAATAAAATAAAAAACTGATTACTGGGAATCTCACATTTTCAATTAAATTTGTGTGTGTGTAGTAATTCAAAAAAGAAGCTAAACATATTTTCAAGGCAAAAGTGGGCTTTTAAAACACATACTGATACAAATCATATTTGCAAAAGTCTAACGTCTCGGAGGAACTTAAAAGTTGATATGAGGTGAACACAACAACATTCTTTGTCCTGGTAGTTTCCAAATTTAAATTGTTCTTTGGCAAAAGTGTGTCTCAAATTATCCAAAATGTAAGATAAACAAAACTCAGACATGACTCACCTTTTCTTTTGCTAATTATCATTAATAGGAGCCGAATTTCGAAGGAGAACCTCAAACTGAAACACTCGCCGCTGCTCCTCGATGACGAAATTAAGTTGTCATTGGAGCATCTGCCTCGGTCCTGCGTGCTTATGGAAAAAAAGGTTCAGAGAGCCATGTAGCATTCAATTACAATTTAACAGACTGGTCTCTATTAGTTGGTGTTCATTTCAGGGTTGGAGGCTGAAGGTCACAACCTGCTCCTCAGGCAGGTGCTTGTGTTAGACCTAAATTATTTTTTATTTTTTAGAACAACTAAACAGAAAGATTATGTCCCTTAAAAACACACCTGTGGGATGCTTTGCCAGAGTTTATTTATCACCTAGAAACACACACGCTCACACACCAGAGTGGAAATTCAAGCTGACAGTCAACATCTCAAACAAATATATTGCTCCGTCTTTTTGTTTTAAGATATTAAAGTAATTTCCATAATTGTTTGAAACAAGTCCACTTTTCCTAATTCCCATCTGCGTCCTTGACAAGGGGGTCAGAGCCAAACGCCAGATGGTGAGGAGAGCAAAGAGAAAGAAAAAAGAGGGGAGGTGAAAAGAAAGGAGAAGAGAAGAAAGAGGACTCCTGTCAATGTCAAACAGAGTGAATTAGAGTTATTTCCCTGTCTTTGAGTTGGCTTTAGCACCCAGTGCCTCAAGATGACAATCTGAGGGCGGTAAAAATTACCAATGAAATGATTGGAAAAATCCCTACTTGTTGGAGAAATGCTTGGACTTCACCAAACCATGAATGGTAGAGTTAGTCTGAATAGAGACAAGCAAAACAACTATGCTCGCCAGGTTTGGAAAAACAGAAGTCGGTAAAAATAATTGTGATAATGAAACAAATAATAAATGGATGCCTTTATTATTTGTATGTTGTTTTTAGACATGAGCAGTTCAAGTTTTACTAAGTGTAACAAGAGGTTTACAAAGCATCTGTTTTCAAAAAATGACCAAAAGTAACAAATAAAATCACTTTTTTAATCACAGCTCACTAGCACTGTCTCTTCAGCACACATGAACGTGAAAGCCCTAAAACTAGAACAATCTCATAATCCAGCTTCTTAATATAAAACTGAAATATTTGCTGCAGTGATCCAACAATAGTGATCTCAGTGAAGATTTTTTTTCACCTCCTTTACCATTCTGCTTACTGAGCATGATGGCAAAATAAAATTGAATCCATTTCTAGCCGTACTTGTCACAATTTGTTTTTTGTTGCTTTTTTTAAAATTAATATTCTGATTGCACAAGTGGGTAAATTCATGGTAGAAGCTGTTTTCTAGCTATCTCCTGGATGATGATGATGTCAACAGTATTTGTTCTACTTGAATGAAAGAAAAATGTGAAAATCATTTTATATGAAACAGAAAAACCCAGAAGACTAATTAAAATTTCATTGCCACTGATCAATTTAAAAAGTGATGAATAAAGTGTGAAAACATTTTAGATAACCTTAGACATGTAAGTCTGTATTTTAATAGTGTTATTGTCTGTTTTAACAGTTTATTAATGTTGCAGGTAAAAATAAAATAAAATAAAATCATATCATCTATAAAATGGGAAAAAAATAACAATAGAACAATAACTATTCCAGAAAGCAGGCATGTCTTTTTTCTCCTATGTTTTTAAATCTCTCTCTCTTGTTTGCCTGTAGATGGATTTTGCTTCTTAAAAGCACACATATACAGACGTGCGCATTAAATGATAGGTTACCACAAAATATGAAATATAAACAAGCTTTCTCTGCAAATACTTAAAAATGTAATCAAACTTAAAATAGGACTTTATATACTGAATCAGATTCTGTGAAATATTTTAAGAGTGTGAGCAAAAATGGTTGATGGCAGAAATCAAAAACTAAAAGTTGTTTCCAGACATTTTATTTATTTTGTTGTGCAGTTAGAACTTCTAGATACATTTTCTATGACTAATCCAAAATATTGCATATTTTATAATTAACTGGCTCAGTACTTGATTTGTATTCTGAAATATTTTACAAAGTGTGTGTGAGAGTCTATGTGTATGACAGAGTAGTTTTAGGGTTTCTCACCTTGTAAGGCTCGTTTTTACTACGTTGTGAGGACACACTGCTTCTCCTGGGAGAATTGCTGTTTTGGATTAGAGATTAGGTTTAGGACTAAGTTGAGATCTGAGTTTAGGTTTAAGTTTAGGTGTAGGATAAGGATCAAGATAGAAATGAATGAAAAATGAATGGAAGTCCTGGAAGTCTGTGCAAAGTTCTTATGAAGATAAAAAGGTGTAATGTCATATATATATGTGTGTGTGTATGAGTTTGTATCGCACTTTGGCAAGCCACACTGCATAATCATTTAAACTAATTGTTCAATGCCCATTTGCATGTTTGTAATAAACTATTTATATGATGGAGACCTAAAAATCTCAGTTATTTTAATGTGTATGTTTAGAGCAAAACCATAATCTAAAATCTTTGAATGAGGGTCAACTTATGTCAGTATTTCATGTTGTTATATTATGTAATATTACATTGACAAGTTGCAAATATCAAGTTTTCAATGCAAACTATTCAGAGAAAGATAGCAGATATAGAGTGTTGGCCACATGTTTGGCACTGTGGGTAAAGATGTGTAAATTAAAAAAAAAAAAAAAAAAAAAAAAAAAAAAAATATATATATATATATATTTTACTGCATAATCTCTCACTATTTTTATATGTATATATATATTTGGTGGGGTAAAATTCATCATTAAGAAATAATATCTGGCATAAAAAATAAGCACTGGCACAAAAATAAAAGAGAGCCATCATTATCCTGCTAGATTCAACTCTATTCTAATTTACCAGCAGAATCCACCAGATTTTCTTCTTAAGACTGTCTGGTATTTCATGAAGTCCCAGAGCATCATGGGTCCTCTATCATGCTTAACAGCAGACATATGATACCCCACCGGTACGTATCGTATGGTACTGGTGTGTTTGTTGCTGAAAAGCTAAATTTAAGTCTGACCAAAGTAGTGTAGTAAATGTTTATATTTGTAATGGTAGAAGGTTATTCAGTATTGCTTCGAAAACATAACAAACAATGGCATGAATATGGAGATTGTCACCATTTCAACTGTATGCAGTAAAATACATAATTTGTTTGTTGCCAAAAAAAGTTTTAAAGTTCATGGCCATAATTTTATTATGAAAGTCAAATAAAACATGACAGCAAAATGCAGGTAACTAAAATACTTGCGTACATAATTTTTAATGTTTGGCACATCTGTAAAAATGATATAGAAATACATTTTGCATCAGCTGAAACATCACTAATTGTGAAACAGTTTGCTTTTAAGAGGTCGATTTTCTTGTCTGCCGAGGCTGGAACTTTCAGATGCAAAACTCAGAGACTTTGTTAAAACAAAAATACAAGACGATAATGGCGTAAGTAGGTGTCAGAAAATATTCCATGAATAAACAGCGAGAGGGTAACTGGAAACACTCTCCAGTCTCTCCTGCTTGTAGAAAACTCGCCCTTCAGATGCCGAGGCCCTCAGGAGAAGCAAACCAGAATAGCCAGCCCTCTCTGCTGTGACAAAGCACTTGAAATGTAACATAATCGGGTCAACTCTGCAGAGATAGAGCAGACTATACACGCATGCCCCCTGTAAGAAGTTATTCAGCGGCTCAATCCTCCTGCGTCCCCTCGCCCAGATGCTGCTCAGCGCTGCAACTGTTAAATCTGGTTCTTATCTCGCAAGGCGACAAATGTAACCAAACAAGTGCAGAGGGAAGAAAGGAGTGGGCACCGCGCTACACGTGTTCGGTCCCAATAGAAGCTTGAAAAATAAGCAGGCGGCGGGCTGACGACATGAGCAGCTCCATGGGGGATTCCTGGAAAGCTCCAGCCACTCCTGTTGGGCCGCTGTGTCAAACATGGGAACTTGGGCTTCAGCAAATGGTTTTCTTTCTTTTCAGGGAAACTGTCAAACTGCAAACATCATCAGTGTTTTCTGCTCTGTATAATTTCTGTGTGTTTTTTTTATTAACAATCTGTGTCAAAAACTATATTTTTAAACTATTTGACATGCTACTTAAATGAAAAATTAGGAAAAGTAATGAAACATAATAAAATACCTTCAAAATAAAATAATCCCATCTTTTCTTGTTTCGCAAGGAAAAATGTTATAGCAATAAGTTTTCTTGACTAATTCATTTAAAAATGATTTAGTTTTATGATCAATGGATAATAAAACTATTATTATCCATTGATAATATGGATAATTATTATCAATGGATAATAATTATCCATTGATAATGGGAAATAGTTTACTCTGCCTGGAGGAGCTGGGATATTTTCATAGTGGTGGCCGGGGTGAGACTGTTGCTCACACAAAATAATTCACCAAACACAGAAAATGATTTCTTGAAGGCTTTGCTATGTTAATATGGAGTATAATGATATTATCACCACCTGTTGTGGAGGGGAGCTGCTTCTTTTTGTGCCTAAAAATATTAAAAAGAAAAAAACAACATTAAACTCTCTAAAGCTCAATCAGACAGGATGTTAGGGCCTCTAAAGATAAATCATTAAGCTTTGGCACAGATTCTAAATTGAATTTAGAACCAGACTTTGATTAGGCCATTCTAAAACATGAATATTCTTTGATTTGCATCGTTTCATTGTACACTGTATGTTTGAGACTGTTGTGATGTTGAAAAATAAACCTCAGCCTCATCTCATTGCCTTTTTTTTAGACCCTAGCAGATTTTCTTCCAGTATTCTTTTTTTTTATTTGCATTCGTTTCTCCATCAGATCTACCCATGTTTTCTTTGTTATTGAAGAAGAAGCTTCTCCACGGAATGATGCTGTTACCACCAAGTTTCACTATAAAATTGGACATTTCGGTCAGAAAGCTTTTGTTTAATCTGATCTGTGCACATTCATCCATGTCTCAGTTGCTTCATTTCCTGGCTTCCTGGCTCAAACTGCAAAGATGATTTCTTCTGGCATTCATCGATAAATGACTTGATTTTTTCCACCGCCCTATGAGCGCCTAAATTGTGAAGGGCATGATTAACAGCTGTTTTGTCAACACACGTTCCTTCCTGATTGATAGATTTCAAGAGCTCATCCAGAGTTATCATGACTGCCTCTCTGATTAATGCTCTCCTTGCCCAGAATCAGTTTAGGTGAATGACCCTATTTGCAGTTTTGTTGTATAATTTTGATTTTTGTATGGTGGATGAAAAATTGCATCAGCCATTGTTTTCTAGTCCAGGTCTGTTTCAAATTTCCTCACAAATCCAAACCTTTCTGCTCAATCTTGTTCTTCATGATGTACACAAATGTTCTTTAACAATCAGATCAGAGTGCAATCAGTTAAATACTGCATATTCTAGACCAATTGAGTGTTTTATTGAAAAAAAGAGAAAAAAATAATTCATGCACTACTTTGTTAGTCTATCACATATAATCCCAATAAAATAAAATAAAAATTGAGTTGAAAATAAATAACGCTTGAAGTAAATCATCATCTCCAGTGCAGCAGTTGGCAGAAGCTGCCAGCATTCATCACAACGTCTCTTCTGCTTGTAGACCTTTCCCTATTATTAGTGTTAATACAAGGCCAGAGGACACGGAGGGGAAACAGGCCTGGCAGTGCTTAAGAAAATCAAATGTCAGCCCATGACATGCTGCCAGCTGCCGGAGGCTTTGATATGCCCAGGCTGGATGATGCTTATTTGATCGTTTCATTAGAAAATTTGGTCTAGGTGTCAAAGAAGTTCCCTATGTCTGTGCTGCAGCTATTAGGCTCAATTACAACTGCCAGAAAAAGGGAGAACTGAGCCGGCTCTGTGCGCTGCATTCAGAGTGGCCTTAAAGAGCCACTGAGAGGGTCACAGAAATTGCTATTCATAACACTTAATAGCTTATGAATTAAGTTTTCCTTCTAATTATTCATAATCAGACTGAACAAAAAAAAAAAGGTAATGACATGTTTGGCTTTGGAGACCTCAGGAAACGTGGTAGTTTATCTGTTTTCCTGCAGGTCAAGCATTTTTATTGAATAGATATTTAGAGTTTCATAAGCTACGCTGGCAACAAAAACTCTGGTTTCATCCACATTTTTGTTCAAGAAAAGATAAAACTGGTTTATTTAGACAAATTGCAAACATGTTAGTGTTTTAAACGGACATGGTCATTTTGCTGCCGTGTTGTGGTTATCTAGGCAAGTCGTTCTGTCCGTGAAACTTGTGCACAAACACATCACATCAAAAAAGCAAAATGTTTATTGGTACCCTGACTACGAAGAATCCTAACACAAGCAGAAGATGATGCATGGCACAAACTTTCATGCTGTGAAATCATCCAGAATGACAACACCCCAGCAGAGATGTGATCATTCTGTCACGCTGAATTACAGGAAAAATTCCCCTTAGAAATGATTTTATGAAAGGACCATAATCTCTGAGGGGGGAAAAAAATCCCCTCTTCGGTTGAGCTGACAGACATGTGTAACGAATAATGGCAGCTTTAATTCGAGGAGTCACAGGTTAAAAGGCCTGGAATCAAGCCTGATCATAAGTCGGCAGTAAATTGATAACAAATGTGAAAACCACTAGACGCGTTTTTCCTTTTTCTGTGCAAAACTGCCAAAAGCATTTGTCGGCAATGTTGGGATCAAAGGCTTCCCTCTGTGTCAGAAAAAAGCAATAAAAGACTTATAACATCATTTTTTTCAAAAATAATTTTGCTACAGCTTTAAGAGATGAAACTGATCCCTGGCAAAAAAAAAAATTGCAGTAACAAAATTTCTGAAACCAAATAAAAAATAAAACATCATATCCACTGTCAAAAAAAGCCATCCTCTTTTAAGTTAACCTGTTTCAGTTTTGATCTTCAGTATTTAACATTTTTAATTGGTGTTTTATAAATAGCTTCATGTACTGAAACTGAACTTCATTCAGTTTATGTCAAGATGTTTGTTGAACCTGTTACTACATCCTTTGCAATGAGATCTACCACTACCTCTATTCCTACGACTATGAATAATAATAAAACCTGGAAGGTGGCTACATGATATTTTTTTCACAATGTAACAATTTATTAAAAAAAAAAAAAAAACATGTCAAACTGAACAAACATTGCGTGAAAAATAAAGTGCTCTAATTGTTTTAATAGTACTTTAGAGGGTAGGTGGGTGTCATCTGCTTCTGATGAAAACAGTTCATTAACTGACCACTTACAAGTTTAATCACCTCCTTAAAACAGATGCTTTGGTTAAAACAGATTCTTTGGTTAAAACAAATTCTTTGGTACTTTGCTGGTCCGGTTCATTCATTGCCAAGAAGCAAAAGACTTCAGAAATGATTCAAGAGAAACAAATGTTTATCTTCTTCAGTGCGAGAAAGACTTCAAATCTTTTTCAAGTCCAACTCAGATCTCTAATGAATGTCTAGTCTGCCTATAACTCTGCATTGCTGCTAAATATGAATTCATATACTGTCTTATAATGACTAATTTAACCCCTGAACACTTGACATGTTTATCATACTCCGTGTAGAAATTACCACACTAAATTATTAATTAACATTTAGGTGAAAACCTGTTAGGAAGCTAGCTGAAACTGGTCAAATTTATGAAGGAACCCAACAGGAAATTATCTTATTTTGAAGATCAGTTTGTGTTTTTTAGATTCTAAATATTAGTGAAAAATAGAAATCTACTCAAGTATGACTACAAATCTATGTAGTGACCACTTCAGTACCGGAAGTTTAGTCAGAAAATCTGATTTATTTTTCCAAAATGATGTAACCAGATAGATGCAAATTGTGTCCAAATTTTGGTAGCCGTTTTTTTTTTTTTTTTTTTTTTTTAGAAAATAGAAAACAGGACAGACAAATTTTAGAATCTCACCAGAGTGAGTTATCTCTGCAAAGCAGACTCTGCATGTAGAAAATAACAGAAAAATTTCCATGAATAATTAGGAGTTACGTTCCGCAGAAAAATCCTCAAATAGGAGGGGGTCCACTGTACTTCAAAAATAATATTACTCAGGTAGAAGTAAAAAGTGTGTTGTGGTGAAACTGTCATGATTATGGCTGGTGGTTGAGCGGTGAGGTAGGACGCAGGCAGGCCAGGATGAAAATGAAGATGATTTAATAACAATAATCCACGGGAAAGAACAACAGGCGGCACAATGAACACATGACGGGACAGGGAAACAGACTGGTTACACGACGAGGATCCGACAAGAGACAAAGACAACAGGTGGGTATGGGGTAATCAAGGGAACAAGACACACCTGAGAACAATCAACGGGGATGACACAGAGACAGAGACTCAAAGGGAACAGGATAACAACAAACAACCCAAAAATAAACACAGAAAACTACAGATCATGACAGAAACTAGTCAATTTAATGACGTTACTCAACTGTATGGCATTACATAAAGTTTATTCTTTTCCTCTCCTTAATTTGAGTCAGAAATCATTGGCTAAATTTGCATTGAAAACCATTTTGAATGACAACCAACGACAAAGAGCAGGTTAGTCAGTGAATGAGAAAGAAAACTGAATTACTGTAAGTCACAGGAAGTGTTTCTATTTTGAAGTACCTGATGTTTTTTTTTTTTTATTTATTCATTTTTTTAACAAAGTTCAGCTTGAGAGACATCCATGTGGTCAATATTATGAGGCTGCTACAATCATATAAAACTTTCATTAGAGGGAGGATAGAGCTATTGTCTAGGACAGAGTTACTAATAATCTAACTCGAAAGCTGCTGTTAGCTCATTTCACAGTCATGAGAACTTATTCATACTGTTTTTTAATGTTACCATGACAAAAAGTCATACATAAACACTACTGTAACTCAAATGAGCTGTACTTGCTTACACCACTGATTATACAAGAAAAAGAGCGTTCATGGGTTGCAGCCCTTAAGTAAGAGCCAAGAGTCTTTATTTTGTAAGTTTGACTTTAGTTTAAGTGGCTGACTCGAGGCCAAATCTCTGCTGTGAAGCCAAACTTTTCATTTTCAATCTTTGGTATGGAAAGGCTGTCCACAAGAAAATCACGTTTAGGGTAGTTTGAACTCATCAAAATAGTGAATTTTGTCAAGAGAGATACTTCAGATTCTACTATGACTAATAGAAATAATACTTATTTGCATGTATGAAACACTAAAGCAACCTATTTTATTTAGATGTCAGGAGGAAGCTTTTTTAAAAAAAAGCTCAAAGAAGGCCTTGGAGTTCTGACACATTGGGCTTGTTCTGGAGCCTGAGCGCCTTGCAAGTCCAAAATATTATCTATTAATGAAATTATGTTGAAATGCAGATACAGTGCAAAAAGTATCGAGCACCACAGAAAACCTGCAAGAAAAACCTATAAACAAATATTTAAATCTCATTTATAAATCTGGAAATAACTGAATATTATTTTTGCCGTCTCTTCCTAAACCACAGAAAGGCAAGAACTTTTTACCGCTGATGCAAATAACAGAATTGTGACACAATGATGTATTCCATTACATGTGGTACCAAGACAGGCTGAACTCTCTCTCTATTTTTATTGTGTGTACTCATGACGACTGACAGTCAGGGCAATATTACCTATTTAAAAACCAATTTTTAAAATTGCATGTATGACATATGCGCACATACGTGCGGCAGTTTTTCTTTTTTTTTTCTGAGCCACTCACAGATTAGACTTAATAGACGTGCCGGGAAACGTGCAGCCGAAGGAATGTTGACCACATGTTCAAAAATAAATAGACCTTCGAGAATTGAACACAAGCACTCACAAGGTTAATCAAATGTAATTTCTTTATGGTTTCTCTGCTTTGGTCGTCCTGCACTTTTGCTGTCATATTATTATTATATATTTCTGTCTGTGCAACAGCGATCCAGGCAGAACTTGGCTCCACAGACTGAAATAGCTGCAAACATATGTAGACCAGAGTGAGAGTATCCGTTTCGCACCTTCCGCATAACACGTTAGAAGAATGTAGCGTTGCAGCAACATGTGGTATGGCAGGAATCGCACATTTGGATTCTTTTCTTTTTGTTCTGCATTTCTGTGGTTAGTGTGTTGGTGTAGAAGCCTGTCTTCATTAGTAGCAGCTCTAACCTCAAATGTGATTAAAGGGCAAACAGTATTATATTTTAGAGCCGTGACAATGTTAGAAATGTGAAAAATAAATCTCAGAATGTCTTTCCATTGCTTTTCGAAGCAGAGAAGTGATTTGCAAAACATGTTTACCTTTGTAACAATACCTCTCTTAAAACAAGGAAATAATTACTATGTATGAATGATGGGGATTATATGTCATATGAATCTACATTACCTACATGTCCTCTGCCATATGTAATAAAGTTGTACATAGGGAAAAAAATATTCTTTGATCAAAAAAGACCTTTTTAACACAAATATATTGAACGCAAGTGTGGCCGCTTAATGTTGATAGAAATCTCAAATTGAAGGAATAAACAGAGTTGATGCCACGGCTTGGACAGAAGGCTGAAGGTAGAAAGTAAACAGCCAGACCACAGATGTTGTTTGTGAACATAAAGTTAATCAAGTAAAAAACTGCTGTCTCCCAACTATAATTCTGTGTATTTAACCTTTAAAATTAGCCTCAGCTGCAGCTCATTTCTTTTCTCTGTGTCTGGGGAAAATGAAGAGGAGAGTGTTTGACAGGTTTAGTCTAATAACATCAGTATCTTTAAATACACTATGTGTTTAACATTTGCTTGAAATGCTTTCTTAGGGCCAAATAACATGTTGAGAGAACAACAACTCCAGATTATCTCGTAGAACTT